>NC_086447.1:635626534-635686534 GCF_028390025.1 Pseudophryne corroboree | reverse complement strand
TTCACCATATTCAATGAAAAACGGATTCGCCAGAATCGCGGGCGAAAATCGGCCGATTTGGCGGATTTTGCCGCGATTTTAAAAAACGGGAAAAAACTGGAAAAACCCGGAAAAAAAATGGCGTGGGGTCCCCCCTCCAAAGCATAACCAGCCTCGGGCTCTTCGAGCTGGTCCTGGTTCTAAAAATGCAGGGGAAAAATTGGGCAGGGATCCCCCGTATTTTTAAAACCAGCACCGGGCTCTGCGCCTGGTGCTGGTGCCAAAAATACGGGGGACAAAAAGAGTAGGGGTCCCCCGTATTTTTAACACCAGCATCGGGCTCCACTAGCTGGACAGATAATGCCACAGCCGGGGGTCACTTTTATGCCGTGCCCTGCGGCCGTGGCATTAACTACCCAACTAGTCACCCCTGGCCGGGGTACCCTGGGGGAGTAGGGGCCCCTACAATCAAGGGGTCCCCCCCCCAGCCACCCAAGGGCCAGGGGTGAAGCCCGAGGCTGTCCCCCCCCATCCAATGGGCTGCGGATGGGGGGGCTGATAGCCTTTTGTGATAATAAAAAGATATTGTTTTTTCCATTAGTACTACAAGTCCCAGCAAGCCTCCCCCGCAAGCTGGTACTTGGAGAACCACAAGTACCAGCATGCGGGAGAAAAACGGGCCCGCTGGTACCTGTAGTACTACTGGGAAAAAAATACCCAAATAAAAACAGGACACACACACCGTGAAAGTAAAACTTTATTTCATACGCCGACACACACATACTTACCTATGTTGACACGCCGACTGCCACGGTCTCCGACGATCCGAGGTACCTGTGAAAAAATTATACTCACCTTCCAGCGTCCAGAGGTACATCCAGGTCCAGAGATAATCCACGTACTTGGCAAAACAAAAAAACGAACAACGATCCATACCGGACTAGAAAGGGGTCCAATGCTTTCACATCAGACCCCTTTCTCCCGAATGCCGGGACATGACGTGACTCCTGTCACTGAAGTCCCTTCAGCCAATCAGGAAGCGCTACTTCCGTGGCGCTCATCTGATTGGCTGTGCGCTGTCTGTGATGTGACAGCGCATCGCAAAGCCGCTCCATTACTTTCAATGGTGGGAACTTAGCGGCTAGCGGGGGGGTCACCCGCCGGTCAGCCGCTGACCGGCGGGTGACCTCACCGCTAGCCGCTAAGTTCCCACCATTGAATATAATGGACTGGGCTGTGCGATGCGCTGTCTGCTCAGACGCACAGAGCCAATCAGATGAGCGCAACGAAGTTGCGCTTCCTGATTGGCTATAGAGACCTTTCTGTGACAGCTGTCACTGACAGGTCTCTCTGCATTCGGGGATAGGGGTCCCATGTGTCAGCATGGGACCCCTTTCAGTCCGGCATGGAGCGGGTGTTCGGTTTGTTTTTTTCTCCAAGTACGTGGATTTATCTCTGGAGCCTGGTTGAGGTGAGTATATTGATCTTTTATTTTCAGGTACCCCTGGATTCTACATGGAGAAGAGGACCGATGTCGGCGTGTGAACATAGGTAAGTATGTGTGTGTCGACGTATGAAATAAAGTTTTACTTTCACGGTGTGTGTGTCCTGTTTTTATTTGGGTATTTTTTTTCCAGTAGTACTACAGGTACCAGCGGGCCCGTTTTTCTCCCGCATGCTGGTACTTGTGGTTCTCCAAGTACCAGCTTGCGGGGGAGGCTTGCTGGGACTTGTAGTACTGCTGGAAAAAACAATATTCTTTTCATGATCACAAAAGGCTATCAGCCCCCCCATCCGCAGCCCATTGGATGGGGGGGGGACAGCCTCGGGCTTCACCCCTGGCTCTTGGGTGGCTGGGGGGGGGACCCCTTGATTGAAGGGGTCCCCACTCCCCCAGGGTACCCCGGCCAGGGGTGACTAGTTGGATATTTAATGCCACGGCCGCAGGGCACGGCATAAAAGTGACCCCCGGCTGTGGCATTATCTGTCCAGCTAGTGGAGCCCGATGCTGGTGTTAAAAATACGGGGGACCCCTACGCTTTTTGTCCCCCGTATTTTTGGCACCAGCACCAGGCGCAGAGCCCGGTGCTGGTTTTAAAAATACGGGGGATCCCCTGTCAATTTTTCCCCCGCATTTTTAGAACCAGGACCAGCTCGAAGAGCCCGAGGCTGGTTATGCTTTGGAGGGGGGACCCCACGCCATTTTTTTTTAGGATTTTACCGTTCCAGCAATAAAAAAAATAAAATAAAAAAATAATATTTTAAAAAATATATAAATAATATTTGTGCCTCCAAAAAAAAAAAAAAAAGTACCTAATCCCTTCTAATATAAATAGATCTGCTATTCCCAAAAAAAAAAACCACAAAAAAAAAACATGTTTAAAATTTTTTTATTTGTTTTCACCCTCCAAAGTGTGGCGGATTGAAAATGACGAATTTGCTGTCTAAAAGCACTGCTGTCGAATTTCCAAACTTGAATTGAATATGCTTTGGTCGAATTGCAGCACTTATATCATTGCAGAAAAGTCGAATTTGCAAAAATTCGAATTTCAAAAAGTCGAATTTTGAAAGTCCGTTTTTTGGTCGACAATTTGGTCGACAATTTCGGGAATTCGACCACAATTGCATATACCCCTATGATTTCATCTCATTATCATCCAGTCTATATTAGCAGCAGACACAGTACGGTAGTCCACGGCTGTAGCTACCTCTGTGTCGGCAGTCGCTCGTCCATCCATAATTGTATACCACCTACCCGTGGTTTTTTTTTTTTTCTTCTTTATACATACTACTATAGTAGCTTACTGTAGCAGTCTGCGGTGCTGCTGAGCTGACAGTGTCCAGCAGGTCTGTCATCAGTCATTACATAATAAATATATCTACCTGTCCGGCTGCAGTACTAGTGTGATATAATATATATTGATTTCATCTCATTATCATCCAGTCTATATTAGCAGCAGACACAGTACGGTAGTCCACGGCTGTAGCTACCTCTGTGTCGGCAGTCGCTCGTCCATCCATAAGTATACTAGTATCCATCCATCTCCATTGTTTACCTGAGGTGCCTTTTAGTTGTGCCTATTAAAATATGGAGAACAAAAATGTTGAGGTTCCAAAATTAGGGAAAGATCAAGATCCACTTCCACCTCGTGCTGAAGCTGCTGCCACTAGTCATGGCCGAGACGATGAAATGCCAGCAACGTCGTCTGCCAAGGCCGATGCCCAATGTCATAGTACAGAGCATGTAAAATCCAAAACACCAAATATCAGTAAAAAAAGGACTCCAAAATCTAAAATAAAATTGTCGGAGGAGAAGCGTAAACTTTCCAATATGCCATTTACCACACGGAGTGGCAAGGAACGGCTGAGGCCCTGGCCTATGTTCATGGCTAGTGGTTCAGCTTCACATGAGGATGGAAGCACTCAGCCTCTCGCTAGAAAAATGAAAAGACTCAAGCTGGCAAAAGCACCGCAAAGAACTGTGCGTTCTTCGAAATCCCAAATCCACAAGGAGAGTCCAATTGTGTCGGTTGCGATGCCTGACCTTCCCAACACTGGACGTGAAGAGCATGCGCCTTCCACCATTTGCACGCCCCCTGCAAGTGCTGGAAGGAGCACCCGCAGTCCAGTTCCTGATAGTCAGATTGAAGATGTCAGTGTTGAAGTACACCAGGATGAGGAGGATATGGGTGTTGCTGGCACTGGGGAGGAAATTGACAAGGAGGATTCTGATGGTGAGGTGGTTTGTTTAAGTCAGGCACCCGGGGAGACACCTGTTGTCCGTGGGAGGAATATGGCCGTTGACATGCCTGGTGAAAATACCAAAAAAATCAGCTCTTCGGTGTGGAAGTATTTCAACAGAAATGCGGACAACATTTGTCAAGCCGTGTGTTGCCTTTGTCAAGCTGTAATAAGTAGGGGTAAGGACGTTAACCACCTCGGAACATCCTCCCTTATACGTCACCTGCAGCGCATTCATAATAAGTCAGTGACAAGTTCAAAAACTTTGGGCGACAGCGGAAGCAGTCCACTGACCAGTAAATCCCTTCCTCTTGTAACCAAGCTCTCGCAAACCACCCCACCAACTCCCTCAGTGTCAATTTCCTCCTTCCCCAGGAATGCCAATAGTCCTGCAGGCCATGTCACTGGCAATTCTGACGATTCCTCACCTGCCTGGGATTCCTCCGATGCATCCTTGCGTGTAACGCCTACTGCTGCTGGCGCTGCTGTTGTTGCTGCTGGGAGTCGATGGTCATCCCAGAGGGGAAATCGTAAGACCACTTTTACTACTTCCACCAAGCAATTGACTGTCCAACAGTCCTTTGCGAGGAAGATGAAATATCACAGCAGTCATCCTGCTGCAAAGCGGATAACTGAGGCCTTGGCATCCTGGGTGGTGAGAAACGTGGTTCCGGTATCCATCATTACTGCAGAGCCAACTAGAGACTTGTTGGAGGTACTGTGTCCCCGGTACCAAATACCATCTAGGTTCCATTTCTCTAGGCAGGCGATACCGAAAATGTACACAGACCTCAGAAAAAGAGTCACCAGTGTCCTAAAAAATGCAGCTGTACCCAATGTCCACTTAACCACGGACATGTGGACAAGTGGAGCAGGGCAGGGTCAGGACTATATGACTGTGACAGCCCACTGGGTAGATGTATGGACTCCCGCCGCAAGAACAGCAGCGGCGGCACCAGTAGCAGCATCTCGCAAACGCCAACTCTTTCCTAGGCAGGCTACGCTTTGTATCACCGGTTTCCAGAATACGCACACAGCTGAAAACCTCTTACGGCAACTGAGGAAGATCATCGCGGAATGGCTTACCCCAATTGGACTCTCCTGTGGATTTGTGGCATCGGACAACGCCAGCAATATTGTGTGTGCATTAAATCTGGGCAAATTCCAGCACGTCCCATGTTTTGCACATACCTTGAATTTGGTGGTGCAGAATTTTTTAAAAAACGACAGGGGCGTGCAAGAGATGCTGTCGGTGGCCAGAAGAATTGCGGGACACTTTCGGCGTACAGGCACCACGTACAGAAGACTGGAGCAACACCAAAAACGCCTGAACCTGCCCTGCCATCATCTGAAGCAAGAAGTGGTAACGAGGTGGAATTCAACCCTATATATGCTTCAGAGGTTGGAGGAGCAGCAAAAGGCCATTCAAGCCTATACAATTCAGCACGATATAGGAGGTGGAATGCACCTGTCTCAAGCGCAGTGGAGAATGATTTCAACGTTGTGCAAGGTTCTGCTGCCCTTTGAACTTGCCACACGTGAAGTCAGTTCAGACACTGCCAGCCTGAGTCAGGTCATTCCCCTCATCAGGCTTTTGCAGAAGAAGCTGGAGACATTGAAGGAGGAGCTAACACGGAGCGATTCCGCTAGGCATGTGGGACTTGTGGATGGAGCCCTTAATTCGCTTAACAAGGATTCACGGGTGGTCAATCTGTTGAAATCAGAGCACTACATTTTGGCCACCGTGCTCGATCCTAGATTTAAAACCTACCTTGGATCTCTCTTTCCGGCAGACACAAATCTGCTGGGGTTCAAAGACCTGCTGGTGAGAAAATTGTCAAGTCAAGCGGAACGCGACCTGTCAACATCTCCTCCTTCACATTCTCCCGCAACTGGGGGTGCGAGGAAAAGGCTCAGAATTCCGAGCCCACCCGCTGGCGGTGATGCAGGGCAGTCTGGAGCGACTGCTGATGCTGACATCTGGTCCGGACTGAAGGACCTGTCAACGATTACGGACATGTCGTCTACTGTCACTGCATATGATTCTCTCCCCATTGAAAGAATGGTGGAGGATTATATGAGTGACCGCATCCAAGTAGGCACGTCACACAGTCCGTACTTATACTGGCAGGAAAAAGAGGCAATTTGGAGGCCCTTGCACAAACTGGCTTTATTCTACCTAAGTTGCCCTCCCACAAGTGTGTACTCCGAAAGAGTGTTTAGTGCCGCCGCTCACCTTGTCAGCAATCGGCGTACGAGGTTACTTCCAGAAAATGTGGAGAAGATGATGTTCATTAAAATGAATTATAATCAATTCCTCCGTGGAGACATTGACCAGCAGCAATTGCCTCCACAAAGTACACAGGGAGCTGAGATGGTGGATTCCAGTGGGGACGAATTGATAATCTGTGAGGAGGGGGATGTACACGGTGATATATCGGAGGATGATGATGAGGTGGACATCTTGCCTCTGTAGAGCCAGTTTGTGCAAGGAGAGATTAATTGCTTCTTTTTCGGTGGGGGTCCAAACCAACCCGTCATTTCAGTCACAGTCGTGTGGCAGACCCTGTCACTGAAATGATGGGTTGGTTAAAGTGTGCATGTCCTGTTTATACAACATAAGGGTGGGTGGGAGGGCCCAAGGACAATTCCATCTTGCACCTCTTTTTTCTTTAATTTTTCTTTGCGTCATGTGCTGTTTGGGGAGTGTTTTTTGGAAGGGCCATCCTGCGTGACACTGCAGTGCCACTCCTAGATGGGCCAGGTGTTTGTGTCGGCCACTAGGGTCGCTTATCTTACTCACACAGCTACCTCATTGCGCCTCTTTTTTTCTTTGCGTCATGTGCTGTTTGGGGAGTGTTTTTTGGAAGGGCCATCCTGCGTGACACTGCAGTGCCACTCCTAGATGGGCCCGGTGTTTGTGTCGGCCACTAGGGTCGCTTATCTTACTCACACAGCTACCTCATTGCGCCTCTTTTTTTCTTTGTGTCATGTGCTGTTTGGGGAGTGTTTTTTGGAAGGGCCATCCTGCGTGACACTGCAGTGCCACTCCTAGATGGGCCCGGTGTTTGTGTCGGCCACTAGGGTCGCTTATCTTACTCACACAGCTACCTCATTGCGCCTCTTTTTTTCTTTGCGTCATGTGCTGTTTGGGGAGTGTTTTTTGGAAGGGCCATCCTGCGTGACACTGCAGTGCCACTCCTAGATGGGCCCGGTGTTTGTGTCGGCCACTAGGGTCGCTTATCTTACTCACACAGCTACCTCATTGCGCCTCTTTTTTTCTTTGCGTCATGTGCTGTTTGGGGAGTGTTTTTTGGAAGGGCCATCCTGCGTGACACTGCAGTGCCACTCCTAGATGGGCCAGGTGTTTGTGTCGGCCACTAGGGTCGCTTATCTTACTCACACAGCTACCTCATTGCGCCTCTTTTTTTCTTTGCGTCATGTGCTGTTTGGGGAGTGTTTTTTGGAAGGGCCATCCTGCGTGACACTGCAGTGCCACTCCTAGATGGGCCCGGTGTTTGTGTCGGCCACTAGGGTCGCTTATCTTACTCACACAGCTACCTCGGTGCAAATTTTAGGACTAAAAATAATATTGTGAGGTGTGAGGTATTCAGAATAGACTGAAAATGAGTGGAAATTATGGTTTTTGAGGTTAATAATACTTTGGGATCAAAATGACCCCCAAATTCTATGATTTAAGCTGTTTTTTAGGGTTTTTTAGGGTTTTTTGAAAAAAACACCCGAATCCAAAACACACCCGAATCCGACAAAAAAAATTCGGTGAGGTTTTGCCAAAACACGGTCGAACCCAAAACACGGCCGCGGAACCGAACCCAAAACCAAAACACAAAACCCGAAAAATTTCAAGTGCACATCTCTAATATATATATATATATATATATATATATATATATATATATATATATACATATATATACATATACTGTGTATATATATATATATATATATATATAAGACCAAAAATCCCTGCACTCTCACACAGCTCAGCCAACTACTGGGGTGCCAATCAGAGTCCGACCCACACAGAGGTGGGACCCATAGTACAGTACAGGATGAACCACAAAGTGGAACAGATAGCACTCACCAGATTTCAAATCAAAATTTCAGCAAAAAAGAATATTTAATGTAAATGGTAATCTCACAGTTCAAAGGTAATGTCCATATTTATCCGACGTTTCGGTCCAAACCAGGACCTTTGTCAAGGATTCACAGCTTTGTCAAACCAGTCAGCATCACAGCAAAGTCAATATAATAGGTACTGGAGTCTGGAGATAATGTCTCACCGGCCCCTGTTATATAGCCAGCATAATTGGCGTGTTTGGCGCCTGGATCCACCCTTACTAGCGCAGGAAGTGGGGTGGAACGCATTGGTGGAATGCAGACGTCACTTCCGCCATTGCCGGAAGTGAGCTGGATCCGCAATATCAAAGGGAGTCATCGAGCGCAATCAGGAAGTGGGTAGTGCGTTGGAACGCAAACGTCACATCCGTTTTCACCGGAAGTGCGTTGCGCCCAACTCATGTCGAGTGAATATCGCGGGCGCGCCGTGGAGCGCAACCCGGAAGCGGGGACAGGCATCTAGTGGAGCGCACAGCATCACTCCCGGTGTTGCCGGAAATGAGCCGCGTCTGTCCACATACCAACATAGTTGTACAACAAATTGCTGTAATGATGAAAAGATGCCTCACACGAGCCTGTTAGTTATATAATACCCACCTTACGGTTGGTTGGTTGGTTGGTTGGTTGGTTGGTTAACCTAAGGGCTAAAACTGAAGTAGATTAACATATTAATAGGGGCATATATGTTTTGATAAGAGCTGGGCATAAACAGAGGCCAGTGAGTTCACAAGTTGGGGCTATATCTTTCTCTACAAGTGAAACAAAATACAGAAATAAATACAATAAATTAACCAGATAATAAACAATAAACAAGGTGACTAATAGACAATTTCAACAAAAGACAAAAATCAATCCCACACCCAGTGGGACTTATAACAGGTGCACCTTATACATGACTAGGTAATTGTCATGAAGATTATCATTAGACAGTTCGTTGATTTATTTAAAAAAAATTGATAAAGGATTATTTTCATTCATTCCTTTTGGTGCTATCGTGTCCAGTATATGTATCCAAAGGCTTTCTGTTTTACTAAGCACAAGGGCACGGTCACCACCTCGCGGTAATGGGGGTATCCAGTCGATCAGTTTGGACCTCAGATCTGATACTTGATGCCGTAAAGTCATAAAATGTCTGGCTACTGGCAAAGCGGCAGTCCCTGTAGTGATTGCCTGATGTATCGACGTTCTGTGATTCGCCATCCTATCGCGAAACCTTCTGGTCGTCATTCCGACATTGTCTTTTGTTGAAATTGTCTATTAGTCACCTTGTTTATTGTTTATTATCTGGCTCCACTAGATGCCTGTCCCCGCTTCCGGGTTGCGCTCCACGGCGCGCCCGCGATATTCACTCGACATGAGTTGGGCGCAACGCACTTCCGGTGAAAACGGATGTGACGTTTGCGTTCCAACGCACTACCCACTTCCTGATTGCGCTCGATGACTCCCTTTGATATTGCGGATCCAGCTCACTTCCGGCAATGGCGGAAGTGACGTCTGCGTTCCACCAATGCATTCCACCCCACTTCCTGCGCTAGTGGGGGTGGATCCAGGCGCCAAACACGCCAATTATGCTGGCTATATAACAGGGGCCGGTGAGACATTATCTCCAGACTCCAGTACCCATTATATTGACTTTGCTGTGATGCTGACTGGTTTGACAAAGCTGTGAATCCTTGACAAAGGTCCTGGTTTGGACCGAAACGTCGGATAAATATGGACATTACCTTTGAACTGTGAGATTACCATTTACATTAAATATTCTTTTTTGCTGAAATTTTGATTTGAAATCTGGTGAGTGCTATCTGTTCCACTTTGTGGTTCATCCTGTATTGTACTATGGGTCCCACCTCTGTGTGGGTCGGACTCTGATTGGCACCCCAGTAGTTGGCTGAGCTGTGTGAGAGTGCAGGGACTTTTGGTCTTGTGTAGAAATAGTTCAGGATACTGTACTGTTTTCTTCTCTTGCAACCACTATGCATTGCTTGATTTTCTAACATAGGCACTGTGGTTAGGAGATTCATCACATTTGGGATACATATCGGTTTATTGTGTATATGCTAAAGTGACTAAACAAGGGATGCATGGTTTGACACCGCCGATTGTATTTACTGTCATACCGCACTGGGCAAGCCCGACACCATCCGAACTTGGCAGCTAAGCAGTGCTGGGCCTGGTCAGTACACGCTAGGAGACTACGTGGAATACTAGGTACAGTAAGTATATTTATCTATCCAATATAGAACGATTGGCAGGGGCAATATCCCAATTTGGCATGACGCAAAGCCAGTTGGGCTTCCTTGATGATAACCTGCTTGCACAAGCGGAACATGGTATAGTATACCTCACGGACGATGATGCGGAAAAGGTCCTGTTTGACCAGGTAGATTTTGACACTCTGCCCGCAGAGACACCCACAGATCTATACCACCAATTACTCAGGCTTAAACGGAGGGAAGTTGATCTCACCCTGCATGGACAATTCCTATCTGAATATTACCGAAAGAAACAGATACCACGGGGATTTAGGGTAAATAACATTCCGACCTTAGGCAGGAATAACCCCACCTTTTGCAGTCGCTGGTTTGGGGTACTTAATAAGTACTCCCTGGACCGTATGCTTTTGGTTGTGGAGGAGGTTGGTATAGAGCTAAACAAAGTGAAAACACAAATTGATGCTTTCAGCTGTTCACACTTGGTTACTATTAAAAAAGACAAAACCAACAATTTAGTTGAAAAATTACAGACACAGATAGACACCTATAAGAAAGAGATCACTGCTTTTAAACGCAGTAAACTCACCACGGTCACAACGGATTACCAGAATCATAACGTTTACAGATGGCTGACGGGTGCCTCCAGACCCAATAGACCGCAAAGGCCATATAGAGCTAGACGTCAAGGCCGTAGACAACCTTACACCAATAAGACTGGGTCCTCTGCGTCTGACACTGATTTGTCCGACAGTCGCCCAACACAGAGGCCTTTTTTAGACCATACCACTACCCCCAACCTACCTCCGGTGGCAGGCCGCGGAGACCGCACCCAAGGAAGGGCAGACACTTGGCGCAGATGCAGGGACAAACCCAGGACTTAGTCTTTAACTTGTCAAGTAAGACGCTTGATGAGGCAACAACACGACTCCTGTCTAGGGGCCTCTCATTTGTACCCACAGCTCCACACCGACGCTTTGACACAGCAGTTGATATATATAGATTCAGTCGTAAGTTAAGATTACGTGAACATTTCTCAACAGGATTGAGTAAGGAAAGTGCACAATTTCGGAAACCCTCCACGTTCGACCCAGCCTCCTCCAATCCTAGCATTAAAACCTTTACCCGCCTTATGGAACATGATGTCCATGTACAGGCTCCTACTAAGCGCTTTGACAATTTATCAATCGCAGAACGCAAGGCCCTGGCCTTACTTAAACAAGATGATAGTCTTGTGGTTAGGCCATCTGACAAGGGAGGGGCAGTGGTAGTGCAGGATTGGGTTGACTACAATAGTGAGATTTTGAGGCAGCTACAGGATGAGGCTACCTACATTAGCCTACAACACAACCCCATCCCCAAAATTAAATTGATTATTGATCAATTGTTAGATAAAGGGTATAAGGATCAACATATCGACAAGAATACATTGGAGTTTCTTACTGTTGAACATCCTGTATGTCCAATAATTTACACCCTCCCCAAGATCCACAAGACCCTATCACAGCCACCGGGTAGACCCATAATCTCAGCTAGGAACTCTTTGCTACAGCCACTTGTCATCTACAGTATGTGGATACATTCCTACAACCCATAGTACAACAGGGAGATAGCTACGTGCGTGACACGTCCGATTTTCTACAAAAGCTGATGGCCTTCCCTTATGATCTCGAGGATACACTGGTGGCCACCATGGATATGTGTTCCCTGTACACCATCATTCCCCATGAACAAGGTCTACAAGCTCTATCGAATGCCTGGCAACAGTACCCACCAACTGGACCGTCTACTGGTTTTCTCCTGGAACTGGCAACGGTAGTCCTCAAGCACAACCATTTCCTCTATCAAGGAAGGTATTACCTGCAACGCGAGGGGACCGCGATGGGCTCGAACCTTGCGCCGGCCTACGCCAATATTTTCATGACCGAATATGAGCAACGGCACATCTTCCCGAAATATGGAACACAGATCCTATTCTATAAAAGATTTATCGACGACATTTTCCTGCTGTGGAAAGGGACAATGGACTCATTTAACCAAATGGTTAGCACGCTGAACGACCTGGACAGTCCAGTGAAATTCACTCACCAGATTGATGCCGCTAGTATTAATTTTTTGGATATTTCCATTACACTGGAAGGAGGCCGCATCAACACAAGTCTGTTCAGAAAACCCACTGACAGAAATACCTTGTTGCTTGCAACTAGTCAACACCCGCCTGCCCTTAAGTACAACCTCCCTGTTTCCCAATTCCTGAGGGTAATGCGTAACAACACTAACAAGGACACCATGGAAACACAATTATCCGAAATGACCTCCCGATTCCTTGAGCGGGGATATGATAAGAAGACTGTCCTGAATTGTCTCAAGAAGGCGAGGAAGAAATTTGAACCCCCAACTGTTACAACACAGGCCACACCTACACCAGACGGGATGGTTTTCACGACTACATATGACCATTTATCGAATAAGGTCAGAGGAGCCATTCGGAAGAATTGGCCTATCTTAACCACAGATGACCAGCTGAAACTGAAAAAAAGCCCTCCCCCAATTATGGCCTATCGTAGGGCGGCCAACTTAAAACAACTACTATTAAGGCCTATGGCTGGACAGGAATCACCCATGACTACGACATGGCTGCATGAAAGAAGGCCTGGTTGCTTTAAGTGTATTGGGTGCACCACGTGTAGGGGCATGTTGACAGGTCCAACATTCCCGCACCCCCATTCGGGGAGACCGATAGCCATCAGATACAGACTACACTGCTCTATGGACCATCTGATATATATCTTAACGTGTCCGTGCGGATTGTACTATGTCGGAATGACGACCAGAAGGTTTCGCGATAGGATGGCGAATCACAACGTTGATACATCAGGCAATCACTACAGGGACTGCCGCTTTGCCGGTAGCCAGACATTTTATGACTTTACGGCATCAAGTATCAGATCTGAGGTCCAAACTGATCGACTGGATACCCCCATTACCGCGAGGTGGTGACCGTGCCCTTTTGCTTAGAAAAAGAGAAAGCCTTTGGATACATAAACTGGACACGATAGCACCAAAAGGAATGAATGAAAATAATCCTTTATCAATTTTTTTGAAATAAATCAACGAACTGTCTAATGATAATCTTCATGACAATTACCTAGTCATGTATAAGGTGCACCTGTTATAAGTCCCACTGGGTGTGGGATTGATTTTTGTCTTTTGTTGAAATTGTCTATTAGTCACCTTGTTTATTGTTTATTATCTGGTTAATTTTATTGTATTTATTTCTGTATTTTGTTTCACTTGTAGAGAAAGATATAGCCCCAACTTGTGAACTCACTGGCCTCTGTTTATGCCCAGCTCTTATCAAAACATATATGCCCCTATTGATATGCTAATCTACTTCAGTTTTAGCCCTTAGGTTAACCAACCAACCAACCAACCAACCAACCAACCAACCAACCGTAAGGTGGGTATTATATAACTAACAGGCTCGTGTGAGGCATCTTTTCATTATTACAGAAATTTGTTGTACAACTATGTTGGTATGTGGACGGACGCGGCTCATTTCCGGCAACACCGGGAGTGATGCTGTGCGCTCCACTAGATGCCTGTCCCCGCTTCCGGGTTGCGCTCCACGGCGCGCCCGCGATATTCACTCGACATGAGTTGGGCGCAACGCACTTACGGTGAAAACGGATGTGATGTTTGCGTTCCAACGCACTACCCATTTCCTTATTGCGCTCGATGACTCCCTTTGATATTGCGGATCCAGCTCACTTCCGGCAATGGCGGAAGTGACGTCTGCGTTCCACCAATGCGTTCCACCCCACTTCCTGCGCTAGTGGGGGTGGATCCGGGCGCCAAACACGCCAATTATGCTGGCTATATAACAGGGGCCGGTGAGACATTATCTCCAGACTCCAGTACCTATTATATTGACTTTGCTGTGATGCTGACTGGTTTGACAAAGCTGTGAATCCTTGACAAAGGTCCTGGTTTGGACCGAAACGTCGGATAAATATGGACATTACCTTTGAACTGTGAGATTACCATTTACATTAAATATTCTTTTTTGCTGAAATTTTGATTTGAAATCTGGTGAGTGCTATCTGTTCCACTTTGTGGTTCATCCTGTATTATATATATATATATATATATATATATATATATATACTGCTCAAAAAAATAAAGGGAACACTTAAACAACACATCTTAGATCTGAATGAATGAAATATTCATATTAAATACTTTGTTCTTTACATAGTTGAATGTGCTGACAACAAAATCACACAGAAATTATCAATGGAAATCATATTTATTAACCCATGGAGGTCTGGATTTGGAGTCTCACTCAAAATTAAAGTGGAAAAACACACTACAGGCTGATCCAACTTTGATGTAATGTCCTTAAAACAAGTCAAAATGAGGCTCAGTAGTGTGTGTGGCCTCCACGTGCCTGTATGACCTCCCTACAACGCCAGGGCATGCTCCTGATAAGGTGGTGGATGGTCTCCTGAGGGATCTCCTCCCAGACCTTGACTAAAGCATCCACCAACTCCTGGACAGTCTGTGGTGCAACGTGGCGTTGGTGGATGGAGCGAGACATGATGTCCTAGATGTGCTCAATTGGATTCAGGTCTGGGGAACGTCGGGCCAGTCCATAGCATCAATGCCTTCGTCTTGCAGGAACTGCTGACACACTCCAGCCACATGAGGTCTAGCATTGTCTTGCATTAGGAGGAACCCAGGGCCAACCGCACCAGCATATGGTCTCACAAGGGGTCTGAGGATCTCATCTCGGTACCCAATGGCAGTCAGGCTATCTCTGGCGAGCACATGGAGGGCTGTGCGGCCCCCCAAAGAAATGCCACCCCACACCATTACTGACCCACTGCCAAACCGGTCATGCTGGAGGATGTTGCAGGCAGCAGAACGTTCTCCTTGGCGTCTCCAGACCCTGTCACGTCTGTCACATGTGCTCAGTGAGAACCTGCTTTCATCTGTGAAGAGCACAGGGCGCCAGTGGCGAATTTGCCAATCTTGGTGTTCTCTGGCAAATGCCAAACGTCCTGTACGGTGTTGGGCTGTAAGCACAACCCCCACCTGTGGACGTCGGGCCCTCATACCACCCTCATGGAGTCTGTTTCTGATCGTTTGAGTAGACACATGCACATTTGTGGCTTGCTGGAGGTCATTTTGCAGGGCTCTGGCAGTGCTCCTCCTGTTCCTCCTTGCACTAAGGCGGAGGTAGCGGTCCTGCTGCTGGGTTGTTGCCCTCCTACGGCCTCCTCCACGTCTCATGATGTACTGGCCTGTCTCCTGGTAGCGCCTCCATGCTCTGGACACTACGCTGACAGACACAGCAAACCTTATTGCCACAGCTCGCATTGATGTGCCATCCTGGATGAGCTGCACTACCTGAGCAACTTGTGTGGGTTGTAGACTCCGTCTCATGCTACCACTAGAGTGAAAGCACCACCAGCTTTCAAAAGTGACCAAAACATCAGCAAGAAAGCATAGGAGCTGAGAAGTGGTCTGTGGTCACCACCTGCAGAACAACTCCTTTATTGGGGGTGTCTTGCTAATTGCCTATAATTTCCACCTGTTGTCTATTCCATTTGCACAACAGCATGTGAAATTGATTGTCAATCAGTGTTGCTTCCTAAGTGGACAGTTTGATTTCACAATTTCACAGAAGTGTGATTGACTTGGAGTTACATTGTGTTGTTTAAGTGTTCCCTTTATTTTTTGAGCAGTGTGTATATATGTATGTATATATATATATATATATATATATATATATATATATATATATATAATATCAATGATATCAGGAGCACTCACCAGTCTTCTTAAGCCTTTTATTATCTTAACATCAGAAAATCAGCATAGGGGTATCAACCTTTCGGTCCCTGGGACCGAAACGTTGATACCCCATGCTGAGTTTCTGATGTTAACATAATAAAAGGCTTAAGAAGACTGGTGAGTGCGCCTGATATCATTGATATTGTATCGGAATGGATAGGTCCTGGTGACTTTTATCTATAAATTGATGCGACCCCAGCAGTTATCAAACAAGGCTAGAGTGTGGACTATACAGAAAACTATGTATATATATTTATATATATTATAGCAGAGTTCCACATTCACATCTCAGTTCCATCATATATACCAGGGGTGGGCAATTATTTCAGCTGAGGGGCCACTTGACACTTTCCTGTCAGTTTTCGAGGGCCGCACACAAAATATCAGCACCCCTATGTGCCAAGAATATAGGGACGTGGCTTCATGGGGAAGGGGTGTGGCCAAAAAATAATACAGATTCATTTTAGGCTGCGCAATAGTCTCCATTATTCAAATTACGCCACACAGTAGCGCCACTTACACACATTACTCCAGGTAGAGCCCCTGTCACACATTACGCCAGGTAGAGCTCTCTTTTACACATTACAGCAGGTAGAGCCCCCTTTTACACATTACGGAAGGTAGAGCCCCCTTTTACACATTACGGCAGGTAGAGTCCCCTTTTTACACATTAACATTTTATTTGGGATAATCATTGCACAGCAAGCAAATTATCCAGTGTCTTATGGCCCCTGGGGAAAGGTGTGACACAGTGACAGAACGCGGGGGTGGTGACAGTGACAGAACACGGGGGTGGTGACAGTGACAGAACACGGGGGGGGGGGTGACACGGTGACAGAACGCGGGGGGGTGACACAGTGACAGAACGCGGGGGGGTGACACAGTGACAGAACGCGGGGGGTGACACAGTGACAGAACACGGGAGGTGACACAGTGACAGAACACGGGAGGTGACACGGTAACAACACGGCGGGGTGACTTAGTGACAGAACACAGGGAGGTGACACGGTGACAGAACACGGGGGGGTGACACGGTGACAGAACACGGGGGTGGTGACAGTGACAGAACACGGGGGGGTGACAGTGACAGAACACGGGGGGGTGACAGAACACGGGGGGTGACACAGTGACAGAACACGGGGGGTGTGACACAGTGACAGAACACGGGGGGTGACACAGTGACAGAACATGGGAGGTGACACGGTAACAACACGGTGGGGTGACTTAGTGACAGAACACAGGGGTGACACAGTGACAGAACACGGGGGGGGGGGGATGACACCGTGACAGAACATGGGGGGGCTGACTCAGTGGCAGAACACGGGGGTGACACAGTAACAGAACGTGGGGGGGTGTCACGGTGACAGAACACGGGGGTGACAGGACACGGTGACAGAACATGGGAGGTGACACGGTAACAACACGGGGGGGGGGTGACTTAGTGACAGAACATGGGGGGTGACACGGTGAAAGAATCCAGGGGAGGGGGGGGTTGGGGGGTGGTACAGCAAGCATTAAAGATCTCCCCCCTAACCTAAAAACAGTCTGACGCCACTGCCCGCACACACAAACATATACACACACACACACACACACACACGCACTCTCATATACACACACACACACACACACACACACACACACAAACAAATACACTTTCTTTCCCTCACTTTTTCCATTAACTTACTGATCTGTGTCTGGCTGGCAGTGGCAGGAAGGATGGATCTCTAGCAGTGGCTTTTGTAGCTCCGCCCCCTAAAGTCCTGCGTAGCTCCGCCCCCTCATCTCCGCATAGCTCCGCCCCCTTTTTGTCTGATCGCTGCCTTTGCCAATGGGGACTCTGGAGGATGTGTGTCAGGCGCCGTGCAGCAGCAGCAGGGGAGACAGGCGCCGGCAGCTTGGAGTACTACAAAGCAATGACAAGAAGCTCAGTCAGTCGGGCCGCTTGTCATTGCATGCTGGTGGGAAGCAGTGGGCCGGTCAGGATCGGTTTGCGGGCCGCATCCGGCCCGCGGGCCGTATTTTGCCCACCCCTAATATATACTGTATAAAAAGGAAGTGGTGGCGCACAATAGTGAAGTAAGTTTTACAATTCAAATCTTTACCGAAGGTAAAAGGACACTCACGTAAAAGTATGTGTTATGTACAAATATCACACACAGTGTTTGGATATAACAGAGCTTTCCAGTCCTTTCACAGAAGCCGATACCACTGGCGTCTGCCTTTCTCCAGATTTCCCTCTTGAAACTGTGATGTAACCCATTCACGTCTCTACAGTCTTGCACAGATGCATTTCGCCCAATGGACTTTGTCAGTGGGTGTGTCTAACCCCGATACCCACTGTACAGCACCTATATGACCCATTCTTTTTAATTAATGTACTACATCTGCTAATCATTAGATATTCAGTGACATCCCCTTTACCTATATGTGGTAACTTAAACACATGAGGAACAATTTGAATAGTCCAATAGTGCAACAGTCACCTGTGACCACCATTTTTTTTTTCAAGCTCAGTTGGCACCATCTCTGATGATAAAAGCCCCACTACTTAATACTTATTTCCAACCACAATTTTATTAGACAAATATGCAACTGAATCAGTGCCATCTTCTTGGTCATAAAAAAGCTACAGCGTAATCTAACAATATTTAGATGCTCCTAAGAACATTTTTTTGCGGATTTCTTTTTATTGGAGACCACTGTAACACCTCTGTCTGACTACATACAGTAAGTGCCAACATCTTAATAGACATCTGTATTAATAAGCTAAAATGCTAAGTCAATAGTCGGTGTAATTCTCAGTACTCTCCGGCACTATTTACCTGAGACCATTAAACTTAATTCATTATTAAAAAAAAAAAAAAAAAGGATTGTTTGCATTCATACATCTGCATATAATAAATCATATAAATATGCACAAAAACACTTAATTTAACGTAAATAAATAGGATAAAATGCTCACTGGGAATTAATTCTCTAAAGAAACACTTAAAATATTAATAAATATTCCTTCATTAACAATGATCAGGCTATGGGTAAGGAGGGTTAGGGAGGTTAGGGATTAGATGTAGCATATCTACCTAGTAAGTGTTGGGATCCTGAGCGTCGGGATGCCGCGGTCTGTATTCTGACTGCCAGCATTGCAAGCGTTGTGATCCCGATACCATCCGGTATCACCATGATGTTATTTATAGGTGAGTATACATTTCACTGTGTGTGTGTGATAGTTATTGATATGCCTTGTTCTTGTGTGTGTACAAATGAAACATACCTGCTTCTCTGTTATAACTTCCCTAACAAAGAAACCCAAATAATTTAGAAAGTATGCAACTGTATCTTTCAACTGGATAATCAAAGGCATCAATCAGTGATTTTTGTTCTGATTTTATCAATGGCTAACACAGTACAAACCTCTGCTAGATTTAAATGCAATTTTTTTTTCTATTTTCAAGACATTCTTGGCTCATATTAATGTAACCTGTATAAATATAGATATTTTCCCTCTTTATGTGTAATCAGTAAATGAGCAGGCAGCATTTGGCATATGAAGTAAAAATACAGATTTAAGGAGGGAGGAGGCTAAGAAAACTGACTAATGGGTGTAGGCAGCAAGTAGTGGAAAAAAAATCTATAGAAAGAACTAACTTTACCTTCCACAATTCTTCGCTTATAGTGATTGTAGAGCCAAGTAATCCAGACTTCCACACCCAGTGCAGGAGAGCGTTGAGAGCACTATACACACAAGCAAAGCCTTCCTTTACTAGTTGATTTATAGCCAGAGTTCTATCACTGTGGGTTTCCTTTTTCTGCCGTCTGTGGTGGATGGAAAGCACTGAAACAAACCCTGTTTTTGTTCAAAACGGATCACTTTCCAACACGTGTTAAATGTAAGTAAATAGATAGTGTATATTTTAAAATATCTGCTTAAATGTCCTTAAGGTCTGTTTAATGCTGCCATATTTTAGATTGTTCGATTTATATTTGATAAATTGTTTTGTAAGAATTGCAAGTGTTAATGGACTTTAGACTCAAGCTTTTTTTTTATATAGCTTGTATGTGTATAAATATTTTGGATATGTATATATTGTATGTTATGTTTCTCATCTTTTTACTAAAATAAGGGTTTTTTGTTTTGGCTTAGATGTTTATAAAAAGTTTTGCTAGGGGATATTACTACGAGATTTTTGGACATGGTTATCCTTCTAGATACCTAATAAGGCTAGTGGCACCTGGGCACTGTGAGCACCTGTGTGATGTAGCCACTGGGAACTAGGGGCTCAGACGCATTATTGCCTGTGGGCATTTTAAGGGGTGGTCTTCAGGTTGCCGACTGTCGGGATGCCGGCGCACAGTATACCGGTGCTGGCATACCGACAGTTTTTCTCCCTCGTGGCGGTCCACAACCCCCTGGAGGGAGAATACCGTGCCCGAAGTGTGGCGAGTGCAGCGAGCCTGCAAGGGGCTCAATTGCGCTCGCCACACTGTCAGTATGCCGGCGGTTGGGCTACCGGCGCCGGTATGCTGGTCGCTGGGAGCCCGGCCGCCGGCATACCATACCACACCCCCATTTTAAGCACAGAGTACATGTAACACTAATGCTGATGAGCTTTCTGAGTGCTGTGGGTACCTAGAAAACAAGAAAAAAATAAATACTCTACGTTGGGGCACTCTTGTCTTTTTTTTTTTTATAATTTTATTCATGGGATCACAAAAACAAACAGATACCAACAAATAGTGGTTACAGCAAATTACATCGCAAATGCAGTATAATAGTTGGTAATTATAAAGATAACCAAGAAAAGAACAGTGACCCATTTTTGACCCAGAGAGCGGGTAGTATAAAACAGAAAGAAGGGCAGTCAGCAGCGCAGCTAACCGACTAACATTAAAGAGTAATAGTAGAAGAAAGTCAAGAAAAAAGAAAGACAGAGAAGAAGAGAGAAAAAGAGAGGAATAGACAAAATAGGACAGGATAGGGTCCCCGGGAGGGTCCCATCAAATATTGTGCGGGGCATCACAAATTAAAAGGAGAAGGGGCATGCTGGGTGGCCAGCCATGGACTCCATATTTTATCGAACGACTTAGAGGAGCAGTTTATGATGCTAGTCATGTAGTCCATGTGGTAAACGTACCAGATACGGGCAATTATAGATTGCATGGAAGGCGGGATAGGGTTTTTCCAATCTGCAGCTAGTTGACATAGACTACATGACGCAACAATTTATTTTGAAATTTTGTTAGCGTTGGCAGGTTTAAGGGGAGGAGAATGTATTTAGGGTCGGAAGGAATGTGTATCTGCAATAAACTAGAAATAAAATTAATCACATCCCTCCACATATGCACTATTTTGGGACATGACCACCATATGTGTAGGAAAGAGCCCTCTGCGCCACATCCTCTCCAACATCTATCCGACGTATCCGGGTACATTTTGCTCAAACGAGATGGTACATAATACCACCTATATAATAATTTATAGACATTCTCTTTGATTCTAACGCAGATGGAGCTAGACGCCGCGTTACCCCAGGCTTCAGACCATTCCTAGTCATCCAAAGCCGTGCCTAGGTCCGTTTCCCATGCTCTCTCATGAGGATCACGCTGTGAAGGAGTGTCCCCAGTGAGAGTAGTATATAAGAGGCAAATTAGGCCTTTGGTTGAGTGACGTCTGAAACATAGTCTCAAACGTGGTCAGGGGTCTGCTAGAGAGGACGCGGCCCAGTGAGGAATGAAAGTGTCTGAGTTGTAAACATTGATAAAAATACCTAGAGGGAATATCAATGTTGTCTTGAATCTGAGAAAATTTAGGAAAACTGGTATCCCTGGTGATATCATTTAAATATAAGATACCTCTGTCCTGCCAAGGAGCAAACAGTGATTTATTTGTACCAGGAGGGAATGCAGGGTTGTGTAATATTGGGATGATAGGGGATGGGGCTGGGGCCAGACCATATTTCCTATTGGCAAAGTCCCTAATCGTTAGTGAGCGGGAGACTACAGAGTGGGATGTTATATTTCTGGGGCGGCAGGATTTCGAAAGCCAGAGAAGAGAAGATAGAGTAGACAGACCTACTTCAGCGGCCTCTGTAGATACCCAGACACTTCTAGATTCTGGGTTGTACCATTGTACGCAGTGTGAAAGCTGTGTGGCTAAATAATATCTTCTGAAGTCTGGGATGCCTAGGCCGCCACTATATGTGGGGCGCTGTAAGAGTTTCAATCGGACACGGGGACGCTTATTCGCCGGGGGCACTCTTGTCTTGAAAAATAAATCGACAATAAAACTTAACTTTTTATTATATTTTGAATAAAATTGGTGTGACAAAAGACGGTTAAACAATATACATTGATTTTCACATATGAACTTCACGTTTAAGTGTATGATAACACATGGAATATAGTTGAGCCTTGGTGAAAAATATATCAAAGTGATACAATATAATGGCTATAGCCTTTCTTATTATTCATGTAACTGACAGGTTTGTTACTCCCATTCGGGTATCCTGTTCAGTGGTCTTTGTACTGCATATACACGTTTTTACAAGCAAATAAACATGAAAAGTTAATGTTTTGTTGCCTAAATTGGTTCTTAATCACCATCTGCTTCATTATTTGCAGAAGTGTCACCATAAAGCATTTTATTCAGCAGAGTGTTTCCTGACTTATCCCATTCTGAAAGGGAAAAAAGACTTGCTGGTCTTTGATTGGGAGTTGTTAAGATCTTACTGGTGCTGTGTTGTGGCTTATCCGCCAAAGGAAGAAACAGGTTGGAAAATGTCAGGAATATTCCTGTACCTGTTAGTAGATCTGCTATTGTGAGTTAAGTTCTAAATGACAGCCTCCTAAGGTTTCAGTCAAAATTACAGCAAAAAGAATTGGTTGGCTCAGTTTAGATGGTAGCACCAGAGGTTATCTGCTATGTACAAAAATGTAGTGATAACAAAGGAGTCTATGTTGTTAGTGTGAGAGAAAGTATAAAGGTGGAACTCTTCCTTCTGCTGTTCAGCTTATTAGGTATATGCAATTGCGGTCGAATTCCCGAAATTGTCGAATTTCGGGTCATTTTCGCCCAAAAAAAAAATTCGCCTATGCAATTCAGTGCTTTCCGACCAAAAAACGGACTTTCAAAATTCGACTTTTTGAAATTCGAATTTTTGCAAATTCGACTTATCTGCAATGATACAAGTGCTGCAATTCGACAAAAGCATATTCAATTCAAGTTTGGAAATTCGACAGCAGTGCTTTTAGACAGCAAATTCGTCATTTTCAATCCGCCACACTTTGGAGGGTGAAAACAATAAAAAAAAAATTAAACATGTTTTTTTTGGTGTTTTTTTTTTTAGGAATAGCATATCTATTTATATTAGAAGGGATTAGGTACTTTTTTTTTTTTTGAAGGAGGCACAAATATTATTTATATATTTTTTAAAATATTATTTTTATTTTTATTTTTTTTTATTGCTGGAACGGTAAAATCCTTAAAAAAAATGGCGTGGGGTCCCCCCTCCAAAGCATAACCAGCCTCGGGCTCTTCGAGCTGGTCCTGGTTCTAAAAATGCGGGGAAAAAATTGACAGGGGATCCCCCGTATTTTTAAAACCAGCACCGGGCTCTGCGCCTGGTGCTGGTGCCAAAAATACGGGGGACAAAACGAGCAGGGGTCCGCCGTATTTTTCACACCAGCATCGGGCTCCACTAGCTGGACAGATAATGCCACAGCCGGGGGTCACTTTTATGCCGTGCCCTGCGGCCGTGGCATTAAATATCCAACTAGTCACCCCTGGCCGGGGTACCCTGGGGGAGTGGGGACCCCTTCAATCAAGGGGTCCCCCCCCCCAGCCACCCAAGGGCCAGGGGTGAAGCCCGAGGCTGTCCCCCCCCATCCAATGGGCTGCGGATGGGGGGGCTGATAGCCTTTTGTGATAATGAAAAGAATATTGTTTTTTCCAGCAGTACTACAAGTCCCAGCAAGCCTCCCCCGCAAGCTGATACTTGGAGAACCACAAGTACCAGCATGCGGGAGAAAAACGGGCCCGCTGGTACCTGTAGTACTACTGGGGAAAAAATACCCAAATAAAAACAGGACACACACACCGTGACAGTAAAACTTTATTTCATACGTCGACACACACATACTTACCTATGTTCACACGCCGACATCGGTCCTCTTCTCCATGTAGAATCCACGGATACCTGAAAATAAAAGATCAATATACTCACCTCAGCCAGGGTCCAGAGATACATCCACGTACTTGGCAAAAAAAGAAAACGAACACACGGGCCACCGGACTGAAAGGGGTCCCATGCTGACACATGAGACCCCTTTCCACGAATGAGACCTGTCAGTGACAGCTGTCACACAAAGGTCTCTACAGCCAATCAGGAAGCGCAACTTCGTTGCGCTCACCTGATTGGCTGTGCGCTGTCTGAACTCAGACAGCGCATCGCACAGCCTCGTCCATTATATTCAATGGTGGGAACTTAGCGGCTAGCGGTGAGGTCACCCGCCGGTCAGCGGCTGACCGCGGGTAACCCCACCGCTAGCCGCTAAGTTCCCACCATTGAAACTAATGGAGCGGCTTTGCGATGCGCTGTCACAGCACAGACAGCGCACAGCCAATCAGGTGAGCGCCACGGAAGTAGCGCTTCCTGATTGGCTGAAGGGACTTCAGCGACAGGAGTCACGTGATGTCCCGGCATTCGGGAGAAAGGGGTCTGATGTGAAACATGGGACCCCTTTCAGTCCGGTGGTTCGGGTGTTTGCGTTTTGTTATTTTGCCAAGTACGTGGATTATTTTCTGGACGTGGATGTACCTCTGGACGCTGGAAGGTGAGTATAATTTTTTCACAGGTACCCTCGGATCATCGGAGACCGTGGCAGTCGGCGTGTCAACATAGGTAAGTATGTGTGTGTCGGTAGTGTGTAATAAAGTTTTACTATCAAGGTGTCTGTGTACTGTTTTTATTTGGGTATTTTTTTTCCAGTAGTACTACAGGTACCAGCGGGCCCGTTTTTCTCCCGCATGCTGGTACTTGTGGTTCTCCAAGTACCAGCTTGCGGGGGAGGCTTGCTGGGACTTGTAGTACTGCTGGAAAAAACAATATTCTTTTCATTATCACAAAAGGCTATCAGCCCCCCCATCCGCAGCCCATTGGATGGGGGGGGACAGCCTCGGGCTTCACCCCTGGCCCTTGGGTGGCTGGGGGGGGGACCCCTTGATTGTAGGGGTCCCCACTCCCCCAGGGTACCCCGGCCAGGGGTGACTAGTTGGGTAGTTAATGCCACGGCCGCAGGGCACGGCATAAAAGTGACCCCCGGCTGTGGCATTATCTGTCCAGCTAGTGGAGCCCGATGCTGGTGTTAAAAATACGGGGGACCCCTACTCTTTTTGTCCCCCGTATTTTTGGCACCAGCACCAGGCGCAGAGCCCGGTGCTGGTTTTAAAAATACGGGGGATCCCTGCCCAATTTTTCCCCGTATTTTTAGAACCAGGACCAGCTCGAAGAGCCCGAGGCTGGTTATGCTTTGGAGGGGGGACCCCACGCCATTTTTTTTTCTCGGGTTTTTCCAGTTTTTTCCCGTTTTTTAAAATCGCGGCAAAATACGCCAAATCGCCCGATTTTCGCCCGCGGGTCTGTCGAATCCGTTTTTCATTGAATATGGTGAATTCCGGCAGCCACCTGCCGGAATTCACCTGTCGAATTGAGTCGAATTAAAAAACGGCGAAAAATTGCCGCGATTCGCCGTGAATTGCATATACCCCTATATGTTTACTGCACCTGGTATTCACTGGTAGTCTCCCAACCAAGTACTTTCCAGGCCTACCATTGATTTGCTTCCAAGATCAGATGAGATTGGGCGTTTGCTATGGAGTTATGGCAGTAATCTGCTGAATGAGAGAGTACTGGTTCCACAGAAGTGAAAATGTGCTTCTGCTGTCCAGGGGAGTCGATGAACCCACATGCCTCTATATCAGAGAGACATATCTTTGGATGAGAGAGCACATTAATAGGTATGAAAAGAAAAATGTGTAAGTATGAAAATTAGAGCTTTTTGTAAATCTTGACCTATAAAGGTCAATCTGTCTGATTTGTGCAGATGTCCTTTATATTGTACCATAAATGGGACATATATGAACAAAGAATAAGTTCGTAGTTGGTTCAGAAAGAGATTTTGATCAGTAAACTCAAATGCAGTTTTTAGGATGATATGCTCCAAATAGGTATAATGGATGCTTATACAAATAACCGTGGAACAATATATGAGCAACCAATAAATTTAAACAGTGATTAGGCACAAAATGCAGTCTTGATGCTAATGTGCTCAAATAACAATGCTGAGATGAATGGTTTATAACTCATGATTTGTCAGACAAACAGAATATTAGCAGAACACACCTAATTCCATATTCTGCACAATGGTGCTTTAGTCCAATCTAATCTCCACCAGTAAGGGTTAAAGAAAACTTTTTTTGATCAGGCAATGTTCTGCACAAGGATACTGTAACCAAATCTAATAGACACCAGTAGGAGGTTCCCAGTACATAGTACTGCATATAGGTTCCACATCTTATAAATTAGGCAGAGAAAATACAGATTTAAAAACTTATGAATTAAGCAAGTCTAATACAGCAAGTAAGGTATTCTATCATGTGGATATTATAAAAAACACCAAAACAAAAATAGATTTAAATCTAGAGCTTGTAAGAAAAGTTTTCTCTGACGTCCTAGTGGATGCTGGGAACTCCGTAAGGACCATGGGGAATAGCGGGCTCCGAAGGAGGCTGGGCACTCTAGAAAGATTTATGACTACCTGGTGTGCACTGGCTCCTCCCACTATGACCCTCCTCCAAGCCTCCGTTAGATCTTGTGCCCGGCCGAGGTTGGATGCACACTAGGGGCTCTCCTGAGCCCTTAGAAAGAAAGTATAGATTTAGGTTTTTTATTTTCAGTGAGACCTGCTGGCAACAGGCTCACTGCAGCGAGGGACTAAGGGGAGAAGAAGCGAACTCGCCTGCTTGCAGCCGGATTGGGCTTCTTAGGCTACTGGACACCATTAGCTCCAGAGGGATCGACCGCAGGCCCAGTCCTTGGTGTTCGGTCCCGGAGCCGCGCCGCCGTCCCCCTTACAGAGCCAGAAGCAAGAAGAGGTCCGGAAAATCGGCGGCAGAAGACATCAGTCTTCACCAAGGTAGCGCACAGCACTGCAGCTGTGCGCCATTGCTCCTCATACACACTTCACACTCCGGTCACTGAGGGTGCAGGGCGCTGGGGGGGGGGCGCCCTGAGAAGCAATAATAACACCTTGGCTGGCAAAAATACCACAATATATAGCCCCAGAGGCTATATATGTGGAAAATACCCCTGCCAGAATCCAGAAAAAAGCGTGAGAATAGTCTGCGGAAAAGGGGCGGAGCTATCTCCCACAGCACACTGGCGCCATTTCTCCTTCACAGATCCGCTGGAAGGAAGCTCCCTGGCTCTCCCCTGCAGTCTACACTACAGAACAGGGTAAAAAGAGAGGGGGGGCACTAAATTTAGGCGCAGTATAAATTATATAAAAGCAGCTATAGGGGACATAACTCAGTTAGTCCCTGCAGTATATAGCGCTCTGGTGTGTGCTGGCATACTCTCACTCTGTCCCCCCAAAGGGCTTTTGTGGGTCCTGTCCTCATTGGAGCATTCCTTGTGTGTGTGCGGTGTGTCGGTACGGCTGTGTCGACATGTTTGATGAGGAGACTTATGTGGAGGCGGAGCAGATGCCGATAAATGAGATGTCGCCCCCTGTGGGCCGACACCAGAGTGGATGGATAGGTGGAAGGTATTAACCGACAGTGTCAACTCCTTACATAAAAGGCTGGATGACGTAACAGCTATGGGACAGCCGGCTTCTCAGCCCGCGCCTGCCCAGGCGTCTCAAAGACCATCAACGCTCCCTCAGATGGCAGACACAGATGTCGACACGGAGTCTGACTCCAGTGTCGACAAGGTTGAGACATATACACAATCCACTAGGAACATCCGTTACATGATCCCGGCAATATAAAATGTGTTACACATTTCTGACATTAACCCAAGTACCACTAAAAACAAAGGGTTTTATGTGTGGGGAGAAAAAGCAGGCAGTGTTTTGTTCCCCCATCAAATGAGTGAATGAAGTGTGAAAAAGCGTGGGTTTCCCCGATAAGAAACTGGTAATTTCTAACAAGTTACTGATGGCGTACCCTTTCCCGCCAGAGGATAAGTTACGCTGGGAGATATCCCCTAGGGTGGATAAGGCGCTCACACGTTTGTCAAGGTGGCACTGCCGTCTTAGGATACGGCCACTTTGAAGGTACCTGCTGATAAATAGCAGGAGGCTATCCTGAAGTCTGTATTTACACACTCAGGTACTAGACTGAGACCTGCAGACTGCTGCAGCGTGGTCTGTACCCCTTTCAAACAGGGATACTATTTTGCAAACATAAGCCGTCGTCTTATATATGAGGGATGCACAGAGGGATATTTTGCCGGCTGGCATCCTGAATTATTGCAATGTCCATTCTGTCAGGAGGGTATTGGAGACCCGACACTGGACAGGTGATGCTGACTTTAAAAGTTACATAGAGCCTTATAAGGGTGAGGAATTGGTTGGGGATGGTCTCTGGGACCTCGTATCCACAGCAACAGCTGGGATGAAAATATTTTACCTCAGGTTCCCTCACAGCCTAAGAAAAGCACTGTATTATCAGGTACAGTCCTTTCGGCTTCAGAAAAGCAGGCGGGTCAAACGAGGGAAGAGGGAAAAAGCTGCACCAGCAGCCAGTTCCCAGAATCAAAATTCTTCCCCTGTTTCCTCTGAGTCCACCGCATGACGCGGGGGCTCCACAGGCGTAGCCAGGTAGGGTGGGGGGCCGCCTCAAAAATTTCAGCGATCAGTGGGCTCGCTCACAGGTGGATCCCTGGATCCTTCAAGTAGTATCTCAGGGGTACAAGCTGGAAGTCGAGGCGTCTCCCCCCCGCCGTTTACTCAAATCTGCCTTGCCGACAACTTCCTCAGGCAGGGAGGCTGTGCTAGAGGCAATTCACAAGCTGTATTCCCAGCAGGTGATAGTCAAGGTGCCCCTACTTCAACAAGGACGGGGTTACTATTCCACACTGTTTGTGGTACCGAAACCAGCCGGTTCGGTGAGACCCATTTTAAAATGGAAATCCTTGAACACTTACATAACAAAGTTCAAGATGGAATCGCTCAGGGCGGTTATTGCAAGCCTGGACGAGGGGGATTACATGGTATCCCTGGACATCAAGGATGCTTACCTGCATGTCCCTATTTACCTTCCTCACCAGGAGTACCTCAGATTGTGGTACAGGTTTGCCATTACCAATTCCAGACGCTACCGCTTGGACTGTCCACGGCACCGAGGGTGTTTACCAAGGTAATGGCAGAAATGATACTGGTCGGAGTAGCACTATCTCAGGAGGTGCTACAACAGCATGGCTGGATTCTGAACATTCCAAAGTCACAGCTGGTTCCTTCCACTCGCTTACTGTTCCTGGGGATGATTTTGGACACAGAACAGAAAAAAGTGTTTCTCCCGCAGGAGAAAGCCGAGGAGCTGTCATCTCTAGTCAGAGACCTCCTGAAACCAAAAAGGGTATCGGTGTATCGTTGCACACGAGTCCTGGGAAAAATGGTGGCTTCATACGAAGCAATTCCATTAGGCAGGTTCCATGCGAGGACCTTCCAGTGGGACCTCTTGGATAAGTGGTCGGGATCGCATCTTCAAATGCATCAAATGATAACCCTGTCTTCAAGGACCAGGGTGTCTCTACTGTGGTGGCTGCAGGGTGCTCATCTTCTAGAGGGCCGCAGATTCGGCATACAGGACTGGGTCCTGGTGACCACGGAGGCCAGCCTTCGAGGCTGGGGAGCAGTCACACAGGGAAGAAACTTCCAGGGCCTATGGTCAAGTCAGGAGACTTCCCTACATATAAATTCTGGAACTGAGGGACATTTACAATGCCCTAAGTCAGGCAAGGCCCCTGCTTCAAAACCAGCCGGTACTGATACAGTCAGACAACATCACGGCAGTTGCCCATGTGAACCGACAGGGCGGCACAAGAAGCAGGATGGCAATGGCAGGAGCCACAAGGATTCTCCGATGGGCGGAAAATCACGTACTAGCACTGTCAGCAGTGTTCATTCCGGGAGTGGACAACTGGGAAGCAGACTTCCTCAGCAGACACGACCTACACCCGGGAGAGTGGGGACTTCATCCAGAAGTCTTCCTGCTGTTGGTAAACCGTTGGGAAAGGCCACAGGTGGACATGATGGCGTCCCGCCTCAACAAAAAGCTAAAGAGATATTGCGCCAGGTCAAGGGACCCTCAGGCGATAGCTGTGGACGCTCTAGTGACACCGTGGGTGTACCAGTCGGTTTATGTGTTCCCTCCTCTGCCTCTCATACCAAAGGTACTGAGAATAATAAGATGGCGAGGAGTAAGAACGATACTCGTGGTTCCGGATTGGCCAAGAAGGGCTTGGTACCCGGAACTTCAGGAAATTATATCAGAGGACCCATGGCCTCTGCCGCTCAGACAGGACCTGCTTCAGCAGGGGCCCTGTCTGTTCCAAGACTTACCGCGGCTGCGTTTGACGGCATGGCGATTGAACGCCGGATCCTGAAGGAAAAGGGTATTCCGGAAGAAGTCATTCCTATGCTTATTAAAGCCAGGAAAGATGTTACGGCAAAGCATTATCACCGCATATGGCGGAAATATGTTGCATGGTGCGAGGCCAAAAAGGCCCCAACAGAGGAATTTCCACTAGGTCGATTTCTACATTTCCTGCAAGCAGGAGTGAATATGGGCCTAAAACTGGGCTCCATTAAAGTACAGATCTCGGCTCTGTCGATTTTCTTTCAAAAAGAACTAGCTTCAGTACCTGAAGTTCAGACATTGTGAAAGGAGTGCTGCATATTCAGCCCCCGTTTGTGCCCCCTGTGGCACCTTGGGATCTCAACGTGGTGTTGAGTTTCTTAAAATCACATTGGTTTGAGCCACTAAAAACCGTGGATCTAAAATATCTCACGTGGAAAGTGGTCATGTTATTGGCCTTGGCTTCAGCCAGGCGAGTGTCAGAATTGGCGGCTTTCTCATGTAAAAGCCCTTATCTGATTTTCCATATGGATAGGGCAGAATTGAGGACTCGTCCCCAGTTTCTTCCTAAAGTGGTGTCAGCGTTTCACCTGAACCAGCCTATTGTGGTGCCTGCGGCTACTAGGGATTTGGAGGACTCCAAGTTGCTAGACGTTGTCAGGGCCCTGAAAATATATGTTTCCAGGACGGCTGGAGTCAGAAAATCTGACTCGCTGTTTATCCTGCATGCACCCAACAAGCTGGGTGCTCCTGCTTCTAAGCAGACTATTGCTCGCTGGATTTGTAGTACAATTCAGCTTGCACATTCTGTGGCAGGCCTGCCACAGACAAAATCTGTAAATGCCCATTCCACAAGGGAGTTGGGCTCATCTTGGGCGGCTGCCCGAGGGGTCTCGGCTTTACAACTTTGCCGAGCAGCTACTTGGTCAGGGGCAAACACGTTTGCAAAATTCTACAAATTTGATACCCTGGCTGAGGAGGACCTGGAGTTCTCTCTTTCGGTGCTGCAGAGTCATCCGCACTCTCCCGCCCATTTGGGAGCTTTGGTATAATCCCCATGGTCCTTACGGAGTTCCCAGCATCCACTAGGACGTCAGAGAAAATAAGAATTTACTCACCGGTAATTCTATTTCTCGTAGTCCGTAGTGGATGCTGGGCGCCCATCCCAAGTGCGGATTGTCTGCAATACTTGTACATAGTTATTGCTAACTAAAGGGTTATTGTTGAGCCATCTGTTGAGAGGCTCAGTTGTTTTCATACTGTCAAACTGGATATAGTATCACGAGTTGTACGGTGTGATTGGTGTGGCTGGTATGAGTCTTACCCGGGATTCAAAATCCTTCCTTATTATGTCAGCTCGTCCGGGCACAGTGTCCTAACTGAGGCTTGGAGGAGGGTCATAGTGGGAGGAGCCAGTGCACACCAGGTAGTCATAAATCTTTCTAGAGTGCCCAGCCTCCTTCGGAGCCCGCTATTCCCCATGGTCCTTACGGAGTTCCCAGCATCCACTACGGACTACGAGAAATAGAATTACCGGTGAGTAAATTCTTATTTTAACACATTAACAGTGTATCAAGTTTAAATCATGTATCAGTGCAAAAAATGGGTAAGCATGAAATTACGAGACCAGGGTACCACTGAGGTGGGTATGGGCTTCGCAATGCCCAATTCCCTCTCCCACCAAACTGACCGTTTCACCTATTAGTAGGCTTGTTCAATGGTGTGGATTAGAGTTCCCTGTAGGTATATATAGGGTTGATAATTGAGTAATTAGGGAGGAGTGAGGTTTTTCATCTGTAAATCCAAAATTGAAGGCTGCCAGGTCCCAATGCTAATGCTTCCGGGTATGCACATCACTTATGACACGCATTTCCGGTGACGTGTCTACAAGATGATATACTGCCGTGGACTTGTTGATTGTCAAATGGCTTCCCTTTAGTATAACGCATGGTTGGCATCTAGTTCCTCAATTATTTTCCCAGAGATGCATGACTTCCGGTGACGCGTCTTTCTGGGGACGTGCTGCCGCGAGCTGATTGGTAGTATGGCCTTGTCCAAGGGGGGCTGAATGCACAGTTAATTAATGACGTGCTACCCTCCAGATATTTGCTTCTGATGATTTGTTTACCCCGGCCGCATCACACATTCGGTGACGCGCATGGGGGCGGGTGCATCTCTAATGTAGTGTTCACAAACATTCCTTGGTTGGCGGACGGCTGCCATCTTGTATAGCACATGGTTGGCATAGCCACAGTTACAATTTATTTTGGACATCTATAGGTGATTGTAATGTAGCCACCTAAACATAAAGGTTAACGTTAGTCAAAACTATTTTTATAATTATATAGGTAATGAAAAGTAGATGCATATATGAACACTTTATATAGGCTGGTAGTGAAAAATAAAAGATTAATAGGTACATGTAGGAACACTTATTGTCTGTAGTGAATCATAAGATTCACAGGTTCCTCAGCCATCTAGTTGAAATGACTATACCAAGGTTAGGTCAAATGGTTATTTATTCTTGAGGGACAAACACTCCCTCCAATAGGAAAGGTGGTGGTGGTGGGTGGGGGGATAAAAATAGTGGAATTAAAATAAGCATTTTTATAGAGCTTGAAATGAGATTTATATGTAGGGCATTTTACAATATTTTGCTGATGTTTCACTTAAGTGGAATACATAATTATGTTGTATGTAATGTGATGTTATTTCAATCTTTTTTGCAACAAATATGGTTGACCAGGGACTCAAATTTGAAAGAGTTATGATTGCAGGTAGTATACAGTACGAACTGCATTAGAAATGAATGTATATCGCTAGTGATCGTGATAAAAAGGGGGGGGGATACATTGCTGTATCTTGCTGCTCCGTGTCAGTTCTAGTATCCTCATCAGTGCTCAATATCTGTGCTCAGTATCAGTGCAGCATTGTGGTGACCAGTATATAATACTACAGTACAATAGTCCATTGCTGTATCTTGCTGCTCCGTGTCAGTTCTAGTATCTTCAACAGTGCTCAATATCTGTGCTCAGTATCAGTGCTGCATTGTGGTGACCAGTATATAATACTACAGTACAATAGTCCATTGCTGTATCTTGCTGCTCCGTGTCAGTTCTAGTATCCTCATCAGTGCTCAATATCTGTGCTCAGTATCAGTGCTGCATTGTGGTGACCAGTATATAATACTACAGTACAATAGTCTATTGCTGTATCTTGCTGCTCCATGTCAGTTCTAGTATCCTCATCAGTGCTCAGTATCTGGGCTCAGTTTCAGTGCTGCATTGTGGTGACCAGTATATAATACTACAGTACAATAGTCCAGTGCTGTTCTCGCTGCCCAGTGTCAGTTCTAGTATCCTCATCAGTGCTCAATATCTGTGCTCAGTATCAGTGCTGCATTGTGGTGACCAATATATAATACTACAGTACAATGGGAGTCATTCCGAGTTGTTAGCTCGCTAGCAGATTTTAGCAGCATTGCACACGGTAGGCCGCCGCCCTCTGGGAGTGTATCTTAGCTTAGCAGAATAGCGAACAAAAGATTAGCAGAATTGCGAATAGAAAATTCTTAGCAGTTTCTGAGTAGCTCTAGACTTACTCCTACACTGCGATCAGCTCAGCCCGTTTCGTTCCTGGTTTGACATCACAAACACGCCCTGTGTTCGGCCAGCCACTCCCCCGTTTCTCCAGACACTCCCGCATTTTATCCTGGCACGCCTGCGTTTTTCCGCACACTCCCAGAAAACGGCTAGTTTCCGCCCAGAAACACCCACTTCCTGTCAATCACACTCCGATCACTACAACGATGGAAACTCTTCATTCGGACGTGAGTAAATCTACTAAGTTTTGAGCTAAAATACTTAGCGCATGCGCACTGCGTACCATGCGCATGCGCATTTTCGCCTTAATTGCTCCGTTGCGAAAATCGGCAACGAGCGAACAACTCGGAATGACCCCCAATAGTCCATTGCTGTATCTTGCTGCTCCGTGTCAGTTCAAGTATCCTCATCAGTGCTCAATATCTGTGCTCATTATCAGTGCTGCATTGTGGTGACCAGTATATAATATTACAGTACGATAGTCTATTGCTGTATCTTGCTGCTCCGTGTCAGTTCTAGAATCCTCATCAGTGCTCAATATCTGTGCTCAGTATCAGTGCAGCATTGTGGTGACCAGTATATAATACTACAGTACAATAGTCCATTGCTGTATCTTGCTGCTCCGTGTCAGTTCTAGTATCCTCATCAGTGCTCAATATCTGTGCTCAGTATCAGTGCTGCATTGTGGTGACCAGTATATAATACTACAGTACAATAGTCTAGTGCTGTTCTCGCTGCCCAGTGTCAGTTCTAGTATCCTCATCAGTGCTCAGTATCACTACTCATTGTCCAAAAAACAAAAGTTCAGTAAAATGACCCAAAAATCTAAATTAAAAGTTTCTGAGAAGCGTAAACTTGCTAATATGCCATTTACGACACTGAGTGGCAAGGAATGGCTGATGCCCTGGCCTATGTTCATGGCTAGTGGTTCAGCTTCACATGAGGATGGAAGCACTCATCCTCCCGCTAGAAAAATGAAAAGAGTTAAGCTGCCAAAAGTACAGCAAAGAACTGTGCGTTCTCCTAAATCACAAATCCCCAAGGAGAGTCCAATTGTGTCGGTTGCGATGCCTGACCTTCCCAATACTGGACGGGAAGAGGTGGCTCCTTCCACCATTTGCATGCCTCCTGCAAGTGCTGGAAGGAGCACCCACAGTCCAGTTCCTGATAGTCAAATTGAAGATGTACACCAGGATGTTGATGTACACCAGGATGACGATATGGGTGTTGCTGGCGCTGAGGAGGAAATTGACAAGGAGGATTCTGATGTTGAGGTGGTTTGTTGAAGTACACCAGGATGACGATATGGGTGTTGCTGGCGCTGAGGAGGAAATTGACAAGGAGGATTCTGATGGTGAGGTGGTTTGTTGAAGTACACCAGGATGACGATATGGGTGTTGCTGGCGCTGAGGAGGAAATTGACAAGGAGGATTCTGATGGTGAGGTGGTTTAAGTCAGGCACCCGGGGAGACGCATGTTGTCCGTGGGATGAATAAGGCCATTGACATGGCTGGTCAAAATACAAAAAAAAATCACCTCTTCGGTGTGGAATTATTTCAACAGAAATGCGGACAACTGGTGTCAAGCCGTGTGTTGCCTTTGTCAAGCTGTAATAAGTAGGGGTAAGGACGTTAACCACCTAGGAACATCCTCCCTTATACGTCACCTGGAGCACATTCATCAGAAGTCATTGACAAGTTCAAAAACTTTGGGTGACAGCGAAAGCAGTCCACTGACAACTAAATCCCTTCTTCCTCTTGTACCCAAGCTCCTGCAAACCACCCCACCATCTCCCTCAGTGTCAATTTCCTCCTTAGACAGGAACGCCAATAGTCCTGCAGGCCATGTCACTGGCAAGTCTGACGAGTCCTCTCCTAAATGGGATTCCTTCGATGGATCCTTGAGTGTAATGCCTACTGCTGCTGGTGCTGCTTTTGTTGCTGCTGGGAGTCTATCGTCATCCCAGAGAGGAAGTCGGAAGACCACTTGTACTACTTCCAGTAAGCAATTGACTGTCCAATAGTCCTTTGCGAGGAAGATGAAATATCACAGCAGTCATCCTGTTGCAAAGCGGATAACTCAGGCCTTGACAACTATATGACTGTGACAGCCCACTGGGTAGATGTATTGCCTCCAGCAGCAACAACAGCAGCGGCGGCACCAGTAGCAGCATCTGGCAAACGCCAACTCGTTCCTAGGCAGGCTACGCTTTGTATCACCGCTTTCCATAAGAGGCACACAGCTGACAACCTCTTACGGAAACTGAGGAACATCATCGCAGATTTGCTTACCCCAATTGGACTCTCCTGGGGATTTGTGACATCGGACAATGCCACCAATATTGTGCATGCATTACATGTGGGCAAATTCCAGCACGTCCCATGTTTTGCACATACAATTAATTTGGTGATGCAGAATTTTTAAAAAAATGACAGGGGCGTGCAAGAGATGCTGTCGGTGGCCCGAAGAATTGCGTGCCACTTTTGGCATTCAGCCACCGCATGCCGAAGTCTGGAGCACCAGCAAACACTCCTGAACATGCCCTGCCATCAGCTGAAGCAAGAGGTGGTAACAAGGTGGAATTCAACCCTCTCTATGCTTCAGAGTATGGAGGAGCAGCAAAAGGCCATTCAAGCCTATACATCTGCCTACGATATAGGCAAAGGAGGGGGAATGCACCTGACTCAAGCGCAGTGGAGAATGATTTCAACGTTGTGCAAGGTTTTCCAACCCTTTGAACTTGCCACATGTGAAGTCGGTTCAGAGACTGCCAGCCTGAGTCAGGTCATTCCACTCATCAGGCTTTTGCAGAAGCTGCTGGAGAGATTGAAGGAGGAGCTTAAACGTAGCAATTCTGCTAGGCATGTGGGACTTGTGGATGGAGCCCTTCATTCGCTTAACCAGGATTCACGGATGGTCAATCTGTTGAAATCAGAGCACTACATTTTTGCCACGTGCTCGATCCTAGGTTTAAAGCCTACGTTGTATCTCTCTTTCCGGCAGACACAAGTCTGCAGATGTTCAAAGACCTGCTGGTGAGACAATTGTCGAGTCAAGCGGAACGTGACCCGCCAACAGCTCCTCCTTCATTTTCTCACGCCACTGAGGCTGCCAGGAAAAGGATAACATTTCCAAAACCACCCGCTGGCGGTGATGCAGGGCAGTCAGGAGTGCTGACATCTGGTCCGGACTGAAGGACCTGCAAACGATTACTGACATGTCGTCTACTGTCACTGCATATGATTCTGTCACCATTGAAAGAATGGTGGAGGATTATATGAGTGACAGCATCACTGTAGGCATATCAGACGGACTGTCTGATATGCCTACAGTGATGCTGTCACTCATATACTGAGTGTACGTATACTGGCAGGAAAAAGAGGCAATTTGGAGGCCCTTGCACAAACTGGCTTTATTTTACCTAAGTTGCCTTCCCTCCAGTGTGTACTCCGAAAGAGTGTTTAGTGCAGCCGGTCACCTTGTCAGCGATCGGCGTAGGAGGTTACTTCCAGAAAATGTGGAGAAGATGATGTTCATCAAAATGAATTATAATCAATTCCTCCGTGGAGACATTTACCAGCAATTGCCTCCAGAAAGTACACAGGGACCTGTGATGGTGGATTCCAGTGGGGACGAATTAATACTCTGTGAGGACGTGGATGTACACAGTGAAAGGGGTGAGGAATTGGACGATGAGGAGGTGGATATCCTGCCTCTGTAGAGCGTGCAAGGAGAGATTGATTGCTTCTTTTTTGGTGGGGGCCCAATCCAACCAGTCATTTCAGCCACAGTCGTGTGGCAGACCCTGTCGCTGAAATGATGGGTTTGTTAAAGTGTGCATGTCCTGTTTATAGGGTGGGTGGGAGGGCCCAAGGACAATTCCATCTTGCACCTCTTTTTTTTATTATTTATCTTTGCATCATGTGCTGTTTGGGGACTATTTTTTTAAGTGCCATATGTCTGACACTGCAGTGACACTCCTAGATGGGCCAGGTGTTTGTGCCGCCCACTTGGGTCGCTTAGCTTAGTCATCCAGCGACCTCGGTGCAAATTTTAGGGCTAAAAATAATATTGTGAGGTGTTTAGAATAGACTGGAAATGAGTGGAAATTATGGTTATTGAGGTTAATAATACTATAGGATCAAAATGACCCCCAAATTCTATGATTTAAGCTGTTTTTGAGGTGTTTTTGAAAAAAAAACACCCGAATCCGACAAAAATTCTTAAGGGATGCTTTGCCAAAACGCGTTCGAATCCAAAACACGACCGCGAAACCAAAACACAAAACCTGAAAATGCTTGCTGCACATCTCTAGTAGGAACAGATTATCTTGTAGTCAGTAGAGAATTGCTAGTACGATTGGTTATGAATACTTATGAGTATTAGGGTAGATAAAAACGGGTGGAGGAAGATATTCAGATTAAAACCCCGTAATTGATGTATTCTTTCATTCCTTAGGGGCGCCACACTGTCCAGGCTATAGGACCACTCCGACTCCTTTTTGAGAAGTTCCTGAGTTAGATCTCCACATCAAATTCCCAGCTTGATCTGTTTGAGTCCAAATGCTTTCAGGTCATTAGGATTATTCTCATAATATTGGTGGAAATGTCTTGCCACCGACGTGAGTTTCCTCATTCTTACCAGATCAGTTGGGATGTTTCTTACTGATCCCACATGTTCCAGTGTGCGATGTTCCTAGTTGTCATCCCCACATATTTTAGGCCGCAGGTGCATACTAAACAGTATATTACCTCAGTTGTATTGCAATTTATGAATCGATTGATTGTTTTCAAATTTCCGTACCTGTCCGTGATAGTCTTGGTTTTTGTCATATAAGAGCAGGCTCTACAGTTGCCGCATGGGAAAGTCCCAGTGGTTACCGCTGTACATCTGGGGTGATTCGTAAAATGGCTGGAGACTAGCTGATCTTTTAAATTGTTAGATCGCCGCCAACTCATCGATACTTTCTAGTCAAGTTTGGCGGACAGGTCATTGTCTAAAAAGAGAATTGGCCAGTGTTTTTGAATTGCATCATTGATCTCTTTCCATTCTCTGCAATAGTTTCCTACAAATCTTAGTTTATTTTCAGATACTTGTCTTGATTTGTTTCCCATATTGCTACTTCCTGGAAAAAAAAGGGGAGTCTCTTGAGGTTGACGCTGTAAGTTGTTTGGACTTCTTGATTGATCGATGGCTATAGGCTCTTTCTCTAAGTCTTAGAGCAGGGGTGGGGAACCTCCGGCCCGCGAGCCGTATAAGGCCCGCGAAGCCGTTTGGTCCGGCCCACCCGCTCCTCTCAGTGAGACACGCCGCCGCATAGTCCGGCGGCAGCGTGTCTCAGCTGTCACCACACGGAGGAGAGCGCAGCTATTGTCGGGCGGCGGCGGCGTGTAGGACTTGAAACCAGCCGCCGGTTCGTGAGCCAATCAGAGCTCGCGTACCGGCAGCCAATCAGGAGCCACGGCTGGCGGTCCGCGAGCTCTGATTGGCTCTCGAACCAGCGGCTGGTTTCAAGTATTACACGCCGCCGCCCAACATAGCCGCGCTCTCCTCCGTGTCCCCGCCGAAAGGAGCGGTAAGCGGGACAGGGGGGCATCTGTATACCTGGCACTGTGGGGGGCATCTGTATACCTGGCACTGTGGGGGGCATCTATACCTGGCACTGTGAGGGGCATTTGTATACCTGGCACTGTGGGGAAATCTGTATACCTGGCACTGTTAGGGGCATTTGTATACCTGGCACTGTGGGGGCATCCTTATACCTGGCACTGTGGGGACATCTTTATACCTGGCACTGTGGGGACATCTGTATACCTGGCACTGTGGGGGCATCTGTATACCTGGCACTGTGGGGGCATCTGTATACCTGGCACTGTGAGGGGCATTTGTATACCTGGCACTGTGGGGGGCATCTGTATACCTGGCACTGTGGGGACATCTGTATACCTGGCACTGTGGGGGCATCTGTATACCTGGCACTGTGGGGACATCTGTATACCTGGCACTGTGGGGGCATCTGTATACCTGGCACTGTGAGGGGCATTTGTATACCTGGCATTGTGGGGACATCTGTATACCTGGCACTGTAGGGGCATCTGTATACCTGGCACTGTGAGGGGCATTTGTATACCTGGCACTGTGGGGGCATCTGTATACCTGGCACTGTGGGGGCAACTGTATACCTGGCACTGTGGGGTCATCTGTATACCTGGCACTGTGGGGGGATCTGTATACCTGGCACTGTGGGGGCATTTGTATACCTGGCACTGTGGAGGCATCTGTATACCTGGCACTGTGAGGGGCATTTGTATACCTGGCACTGTGGGGGCATTTGTATACCTGGCACTGTGGGGGCATCTGTATACCTGGAACTGTGAGGGGCATTTGTATACCTGGCACTGTGGGGGCAATTGTGGATCTGGCACTGCACTATTGGGGGCATATGTGTATCACGTCCCATTTTAACTGGCCACACCCATTTTTTGGGCGCGCGCGGGGGCAGACTTGTATGGCCCCCGAAGGATTTTATAAATATTCAAATGGCCCTCGGTAGAAAAAAGGTTCCCCACCCCTGTCTTAGAGAGAGATCTTCACATTTTTCCTTAAAGACATGTGCGTCTGAACAACTTCTTCTCATCTAAGCCCAATCCCCCCATTCTATCCTCAAATGCAGGAGACAGTGGTTGGGATGTATTAACATACATCGCCACGCCTAGCCACCCATCGCAGCAATGCTAATCGCAATGCGGTGACTGTGGCCACCCGCGATACCTGTGAGGTGGTGTGGAGGGGTTTCCGTCACTTCCCTGGGATCGCCATCTCCTCCCTGCACGGCATGCAGGCAGCAGGCTGTCCCAGGTGCCTCCTCATCCCTGCAGCCGGAAGGACCTCCGGCTGTGTTGCTAGGGGTAGGAGGAGTCTAGCTTCCAGAACCAGGGCTGCCTGGACGGAGGTTTGCCGGGGGGGAGGGGGTGAGCGGCGGGATGCAGCGGCCGGCAGTAAGAAGCCCATAGGCTTCTATAGGGTATTGCCATTAAAAGATGGCGATACCCTCAGGGACGAAAACGCGGCAGCCAGGGGTTAGTATATATGAAAATGCAATTAAACCCCCGAAAATGGGGTTTTTACCGCGTTTTCCCTTTAGTACATCCCACCCAGTGCAGTAAACAACATCTCCAATACTGAAACGGGGTGGCTCTTCTTCATTCTGCAGCTGTGCATGGCGCTCTGGAAAAGGACAGGGCAGGGTGCATTTTTCCAATTTGAAAACAAGTTAGTGTGAACACTTCATAGCAGCTTATTTGTACTCCTACAAAATAAATGGCCATTGCATGGATTTGGAATCTATGTTTTGGCCTAAAAAAGGGCCATCATATTGATATATCTTGATATTTGTGTTAATGTGTTAAAAGGAATTTACATTGTTTGTTTATTGAAGTACGGTGTTATTTCAGTTTATGGATAAAGATAACCAAATGCACTTACCGCCTCTATCATCTATCATCTTCATCACTAGAGGGAGCTTTCTTCACTTCTCCTGCCCATATCTGGCCTCACTTGTACAATCTCACAAGATCACTACACTATACCGTAATTCATGTGTTCTGTGCTGCTGTGACAGTTGTAATGATTGAATTGACATTAGGTTGTTCTCTCCCTGCCAACTCCATGGCTCAAACGTATAGCCTGCAAGTTGTATGTAGTGGCCAAAGGCCAAATCTTTTTTTAAATTATGGCTTTAAACCTCAGCCGTATCACCGAAATCTGGCTGCTACACGCAACTCGTAGGCTGTTACATTTGTGCCCAAGACTGGGGTTGTCAAGGAAATACATTTTTACTATAAAAAAAAGTGGACTATTATTCCTAAACCAATGCATCTAATAAATGAGCAACCACATGCAATGCTGATAATCACATATGGGCCTGATTCATATGATCGGGGCCAGAGCTGACGTCAGAAACGCTCCCTCCAAACGCCTGGTCCCTCCTGCGTTTCTCCGACCACGGCTTCAAAATGGCCAGTTGCCACCCACAAACGGTCTCTTCCTGTCAATCACCTTACGATCGCCCGTGCGATCGCTTTTCACGCACCATCCTGTCGCTGCCCGGCGATCCCCGTCGCTGCGGACTGAGGCGTCTGCGCATTGCGGTGCATGCACAGTTCAGACCTGATCGCAGGCTGTACGAAAACGAAGCCTAGCGATCAGGCCTCAATTAAGTCCATAGTTGGCTGATGTTATAACCACTGTGTTTGTATCTAGGTCGCACCTGGGAGCTAATGTAACGGGGGTGGCTAGGCAGACGTGGGTGTGTTGCTGACAGCGGCTGCGCCAGAGATGCAAAGCTGTTCACATAGGAGTCCATGCTCAGAGTGAGAATTTGTACCTGTGTTAGCTGTGTCCGATGGTGCATCTAAAGATACTGCAAGTGGGCGTCTCAGTTTTACAGAAATCAGCCATGGCATTAGCATAAGATGCATACGCAGCTGAGGCCATGTCTCCGTGCAGTTCAGAATCTGAGATAGAAACCACTGCTCTCAAAACAACATTGCTAACATGTTTAACGTTTTCCACAGACACTATGGTGATCCAGAAGACTGGAATAAATTTGAGTTTTTAATGGGAAAATGAAACACTGAATTCCATCAGGGAGCCATACTGATTCAGCTGCTTTGCAGTTTCACACCCCAGACAGCTTTCAAACATTGAGGGAATAATACTTGATTGGTTGTTCTCCACATAAATTCTACTGTGTTCATCTGTTAGCTTAATATGCAATTTGAGAATTTCAGAAATAGTTATTGATACTCATAAGGAGTATCCTTTGTACTCTTGTGGGCCAGTCCAACCCTGCTATGATGTAGAATACACCTGTGATATGTCATGCATTGACTGTCTGATAAGTAGGTACTATAGGATAATTAGAGAAAATCATGTGGGTGAAAAAATAGGTTTCACATGATTACTCGTATTGGGAAGGAAGACATGGTTTTAATAGGTCCCTATAGCCTGCATCAATAACACACATCTAACAGACAAACCAATATAAATATGTGGAAATTCAACACATAAAGACAAGCTGTTAACACCCTGAAAATGTCTGGTTGGCAAATATATATAATGTAGATACTGTATATATATCAAGGTAAGACACTTTCTCATTTTTGCTTTATACAACTTGACAAAGGGGCTACAGGCCCTGAAACGTTGGTTCCTGCATTGTTTGTGATGCTATAATACACAAATTTTTGATAACATAAGTCCCGGAGTACCGCCGTTTTTTCCCTGTTCATATATATATATATATATATATACTGTATATACCAATAGAGGAATGGGCACCCTTGGGCCGTATTATTACCCAATAATTAAACCGGACTCTAGAAAGATCTCCAGATATGTCTGCTAAAGATATTTTATAAGATCATATTAACATGTTCCATAAAAAATGTATTAAAACATAAAAACAAGCAATGGTACAGAGATTATAAAGTATCCTTTTTTGACAAATGACACCAATCAGTTATACAGAGGACATGTAGAATTCTCTTTACAGACTCCTCCTTATTGAAAATACAGAGAGTGGTGTTACAGAAATAGACAACCCAACGCTTTTTGTCTTACTCCAAGACTTCATCAGGGGTACATCAATTAAGTGTAAAACAATTTATCAGAACAATTCACTAGTTTTACATCATTCCACACATAAAAATCAGGGAACATGTCAATGATCAAGGAAACATACAAGACGGAGCTGAACAGAACAAACATACAGTTATGAGCCACGGCTCTGGCTCATTCCTGTTTTGCATTTTTGGTTATGTATTTTATGTTATACTTCTGTTTCTGTTCCCCGTGGGTGTCATGGGGTGTTCGGAGCCCACCCTTAAAGAGAGGGTACTGTTATGAACCACAGGTAGTGGTTCATTCCTATTTTATGTTTATAAGTAGTCTTGCAGGCCAGGATTTCCCGTTGCTCTGGTTTAAGAAGATTCTTGTTTGCTGCCAGTGGTGAGTCTGTGTGATTGCAGCTTGTTCCCATGTGTTCAGCCTCACCTGTCTGTTGATTGCACCTCTCAGTTGTGCAGCAGGACAGCTGCACGACATAATTAATTAAGACTCTCTGTTATATGCTGGCTCAGTGCAATTCACAGACACTGGTGATATTTCCAGGTTTCCTGGGTTTCAGAGTTCTTGAGTTCTGAGCTAGTCCCTGCCAGTTCCTGAGCTCCTGTCTAGCAGTGTCTGTCTAGCTGCTTTGAGTGTCGGTTCCTGTGTCGATTCCAGTGTCGATTCCAGTGACTGATCCTGTGTCCTGCCGTGAAGCGTTCCTGTCCAGGAGTCCTGTAGCTTTGTCTGTGCCTGGTCGAATATCTGGCTTCTTGGTGTCCACCGGTCTGTCGTTTTGGATTCTGCCTGTCCTCCAGTTCTGAGAGTCTGTGTCGGCTACATTGGGGGTTCCTGTCCGTTTGTCAGTATTTGTACCGGTTCCGTGAGTAGCGGCTTTGCCGCATCCGTTGGCTCAGGCCGCAGTATTCTTTGGTTATAATTTGTTTCTGGTGTTTTGCAGAGGGTTCTGCTTGTGCTGTCACCGCCGGTACACAACGGTATTGTGTCGGCGAGTGGACAGCATTTCCTTTGTTCTTCTTTTCCTTTGGCGGCGTGCCGTACATATATTTAGGTTTAGGGTTGTTAGTAGCCCCTAGCCTTCTGTTTGTTTTAGCTAGAGGTCCCCTTGTTATTATCCTGTCTCGGTTCACGCCTTGTCTCAATCTAAGACCTGGGGGCATCGGAGTTGGGCAGACCTAATCCGCCCTTCAAACGCGGCTGCCGTGGGCCCAAGAAACCATAGTCACTCAGGCGTGAACGGACCATACGGGTGAAACAACGGAGGTAGGGTGCTAGGGGATATTTCCACACCACACCTCGTTTCAGCGTCACGTTCTGGTGCTCAGGACTCACTACGCAACATCTCCCTTGTTCTGAGCACCAGGAACCTAACACATACATTCGGATCAAACAACATTGTATCAGAAAAAATTCCGTTAATTTACAAAGTTACAAAAAAGAATAAACAAGTATAATTACATAAAGAAAAATTACATAAAGAAGAAGAAAAAAAAAGAGGAGAAGAAAGAAAACATCAAAACATGCCATAATTTTTTCATATGACATACCTCGAAAGCTTGATAAGTAGTGATAGTGAGTCAGTGAAATGGCATATAAACGTTCAGGATACTTGAAACAAACCCATACACAACTGGGGTATATAGATAAGTATTAGATTAGGACTAATTTGAAAAATATCAGTTTTAGTAACTTTTTTTAAAAACTTTATGATTTGCATTATATAACAGATCTAATATGGACTGATTATAGTGCCAATAAATGAGGACACATACCTTATAAGTCAAATGCTTGGACAAAAAGCTCGAATACTCAGTTCTAACTGGAGTTCATATGTGTATGAGACCTGACAAAATTATTAATATTAGCCAATTAAAGAGGTATCCTCTCCCATTAACATAAATGAATCCATATATTAAAGCTCCACTATATACAAATATTTGTTAGCCTAATGTGGAACTCCCGTAGGGAATGTTCTCACTAACCTACGTAGCATCAATCCTTATAATAGACTCAGGGGCATTTATAAAATGTATGGGATTGATTCTGTTACACTAGGCCCCCATAAGAGATCCACTCACCAACTGTTTAATATATTACATTTTAGGCCAGAATATAAGAATTAGAAAAAACATTGAGATTAAAATATTAATATACAAAAAAATCAGAATGATTCCAATAGTGCTTTATATTGTATTAGATTATACCATGCACAATCAAAATGTTAATAATACCTATCCTTATTGTCAATTTAGATATAATTTTCAATGTGCAATACAAAGAAATACACACAAGTATAACAAATGGAGCCATATTTAAATATATACAAGCAAAAAGTAATACAGGTGCGCTGGTTTTGGATAATCAGTCCTTTAGGCATATAGCTCCAGACTGAAGCACAGGCACTGATAGGTACCGCAGCAAACTTCAAGCAGGGGACTCCGGACTCCTGGAGCCAAATAGTTTTTCTAGAAACAAAAGAAGAATGCGCTCATAGTGCAAAACAGTTTGATTTTATTTGACACACAGGTAAGTCTATGCAGCTCGCAATAATTAAAGAGACTCGTACCCTGTATTCCCACTCTGTGGGCTGATTACCACATGGTATAGAAAATTACAACCCAGGCATAACCTGCACACCGCCATCCAAAGACCAGGACCTGACACCGCGCCGCCGGCTGAGGATATCAGCCGTGACTCGTCCGGACACCGCGTCAAAGGAACAGTCAGAGATGCAGTAACACCAGACGCCTGTTCATTCCACCCGTGTTACTGCATCTCTGACTGTTCCCTCGACGCGGTGTCTGGACGAGTCACGGCTGATATCCTCAGATACATGATAACCTTTCATGTATATTGAAACATACAGTAGATGAGCCTGATGCCCTTTGTTTTAAGGCAAGTCCTTTAAACACGTTGAAATTGAGGGTGCCAGAACAAGAAATACCACTCAGATAACCAGTCCCAAGTATTCCTCATACAAACAGCAATGGTGTTCGGCACTCCATATATATGTATATATTTAAAAGTATATACAGAGAGAGAGAGATTTACACATGCTATATTGCTATTAGCAGATCCATTTATTCAATGATCAAAATCTGGGCCATATAAATATAAACCAGGTTGGTTTCGCCTTGTAAATGATTGCCACTTTAAAGATACAGGCATTCTCACACAAACTCCTGCACGTCCGGCTTTTCGTGCCCTATTACATTTAGCCCAAAGCCTCCTAAAACATAAGCAAACATTTCTGGAACTTACTGTAGCAGGAACTGAGCATGGCAAGATGTGTGAGAACTCTCCTATTGCCTGTGGATGTACCGTAAGTGAATCTTCAATTTAGGGTGATTTTTTTTTTTTTTTTTTTTTTAAAGAAATATCACATAGAGCTGTCTCCAGGGTTGGAGACATTTCTCATGGTCTCACTAGGCTTGCTACAGTATTGCGTCATATATGGGAACACATTGTCTTTCTATCACCCAGAAATAACTTGTAACAGAACAACAGCTTAGCTTGTTTTGTTCTTTTTATCTTATGTGATGCTTCTTTATATTTAATCTATTTGTGTTTCTAGGGTCAAGGAAAGACAGCACTACAACTCCTCTACAACATATCAGAATGTTTTTATAAAGTACCATATGTCAGAGAATTGATTTAAAATTGTTGAATTAAAGAGGACTAACATATTTCTGGTTACCTTGGAGCATTCATCATTGATTGTACTATATGTGTTGTTTCACGTTGAGCCTTACAAATGGAAAACCTCCCTGCAGAATTGATATAGAATGCAAAGCATTGGGTACTTGACAGCTTAAACAATGCTACATCAATTCAGAGAATGCGTTGGGGCACAGAGACACACTGGCAGATGGCAATGTCTCTTTTGTTCATTATGTTGCAGGCAAATCACCTTTTTAGCAGCTGATGTTCCAGAGCATAATTCATTAAACAAAGAGACAGCTTCTAATTTCCAAACCGGTTTGAACAGTAGCCTATCATATTTCAGCACACACTTGTTAGGTATACCAACAGATCACATTTGTGGGAAAAATAGTTTAGGCCCCTGACAAAATTCTATCTTCAGTAATAATCAGCAAAGCTGTTGTTAATACTATAATGCCTTTTCTTTTAAATACTTTAGAGTGTGGATCTGTGGGTTTCAACATTTGCAAGATTTTGAGTGTCTAATAATATTCACAAGCATGTATCTGCTGACATTTTACATAACTAGATAGGGGCACTAATTTGTAACCACCACTCCCAAGTAGGGATTTGGTGGTGGATCCCAGCGTTCGAAATCCAGGCAGTCAGAAACCCGACACTGCTTGGAATGCTGACGCCAGCATCCCAACATAGATCGAAATCCAAGTTCCGATTGAGCTCTGCCAGGAGTCCTCAGTGGTAAGACGCGGTGAGGGGAAGGTTAGGTTTAGGCTGCGGGGGGGTTGAGGTTAGGCTGCAGGGGAGGAAAAGTTAAAGTTAGGCTGCAAGGAGGGTTAGGGTTAGGCACCCCAGGGGAGGATTAGGGTTAGGCTGCAGGGGAGGGAGATTTAGGTTTAGCCTGCAGGGTTAGGCAACACCGGTAGGGTTAGGCTGTGGTGTGTGTGTGTGTGGGGGGGGGGGGGGGGGGGGATGGTAATGCAGGTTTAGGATCAGACTGCAGTAAAGGAGGGTTAGGGTTAAATTGATATAGTGATATAGTGTGCTGATGTAGTATGTAGCATTTAAGAGCAATATCCTCAAGGCCTGCAGTCAGGTTGTGAAGCATGCATTTGTTAAGGATCTATTTTAAGGATGAAGTTAGAACCGGAGTTTGAACTAGATTTGGACTTTGGACTACGCTAGAGTCTCTAATTAAACTTGTTCCCCAAACACTGCAACTCAGGACCATTATGTGGCCTCTCCTCACCTCTGCCATGAGAACACCAGGACCAATACCTACTACTCCTCTGTCCAAGAACATCATGACTGCCCCTGGGACTACCCCTCAAGCTAAACAGGGAACTGACTGAGGTGCGTGCTCACCAGGACCAGACTTTGTTGGGTCATTTCCATTGGACATTAGTGTGCTCCTCACATTCTCACACCCACCCGCACTGCTCTCATGAGACCAGGACATTTATAATTTTTCGCAAAAAAATGTTAGTACAGTTTTCCTGCAAATGTGTTTTTCTCTTCTTTTTCTTCTTACAGCGTACTTCCACACCACTGTGTGCAATCCCTGTAATGTGTACCTCCATTGATTGCACACCCTGCCAGCAGCAACCAATGCAGTGCGCCCCACATGGCTGCCTCGGATTGTTCCTTTGTGGGCAGGGTGTGCTTCATTTGGATCTTTCCATGCAGGATATAGCATACTCCTACACATGTGTCAGTTTTCCCATACATGCATTTGGCCCTTGTATGACTCGTCTCCCACTGTGTAACCTTGGTAGTGCGCCCAACATGACTGCCTTATCTGATGTGCTTGTGGATGGGATGAAAAATACATGGACCTGATGGTTTTGTTGGAACCCTACTCTGAACTTTAGGACTCCTCAATCTCCCCATTTTGTGTTATCTCTTCTAGGGGTGACTATTCCACCCTAGGTAATCCTACGCAGTGTGCCCAAGATGGCTGCCACACCTGGTACCTTGTGAGGGTGGAATACACAACCCTTGGAGGTTATTAACCAAAATGCCTATACCAGTCATGCATTATGCTTTCTGTGTGTTCAAGGTTTTTTTTTTTTTATATGTCTGTGGTTTATCTTTTGATGTATTACTTGTCACGATCCGGGTTATTAGCCTCCATTATTTACCTGCTAAGTGCCTCCTGAGACTGGCCCGGCATTCCAGGCCTGGATTCCACCTGCACTGTCTGTGGGCAGCGCGCTGCATGTCTGTGTCTCAAGGTTCTCTTCAGTGATTGCGGCAGTGCTGGCATCGCAACCTTATACAAAATATCCATTTGTTTAAAGTATGGCGTCTCCTGCCCTCCGCGGCCTCCGCCGCCATTACTACCGATTACCACATGTGAAGTACAAACAGGCTTTCCCTCCAGTTTCAAACATGGGTGCAGCCATGTTTGTTTTTCATCACATGTTGTTTCCAGCCTATCCGCTGCAGTCTGGACTCTGCCTTAATTATCCAACCAATCCTTGCTCACCAGCTGGTATAAATATCCTGTTCCAGGGCTGGATAATCGTCAGTGCTTTGGTTGTCAATCCTTGCATACATGTCTCTCCTGTTTGGTGAATTTACAGCTTGACTTTCCAGGTATTCCAGCTCCTGTGATTCAGCTTCTCCAAGAGACCAGCACCAATTACCACTTTGCGGTGCAGCCTGACTCCTGCGGTGTTCCAGCTCTGCTTCCTGGCTATCTACTGTGATCCTGACAACGGCTTCCAGCTTTGGACCTACTCTGCTCCCTGCTTCCAGTGGTGTTCTGGTATCGTTGCTATTTTCATTATCTACTGCATCGCTCCCTAGCTTCTATGGTAAAGTTGTCACTGGCTTCCAGCGTTCCATTCATATCGCTTCCAGCAGTGCTTGGTGTTACCATCTGCCTTCAGCGATGCTTCATGTCATCTTCAGCGGTATTCCTATATCGCTCTGCATATCCTTCTACACAACATCGGATCACAGTATTCATCGATGCTCACCATCGAACTGTTGCTCCAGCGGTCAGTTCAGCACATCGTTCATCATACCGGTTTCGTCCGGTAATCTCTGGCAATTCCAATTACATCTCTTCAACCTCAGTGTATCAGTGCCTATCCCAGTCTCCTGTCAACCGCCTACTGGGCAGTACTTGCTTGTTCCTCATTACAGCGGGTAGCTGTGGCACAGACTTTTCAACTCCGGAATTTGGCAAGGACTTTTAGTCATCTTGTTCTGCATAGCCACAGTCTCAAATACCTTCTGCATTCTCAGGAATACTGTGTATTCAATAAATTGACTTTTATATTTGACTTTGTTGTTGTGGTCACGCCTTCGGGTTGATGGTGTTCAAACATCCTGTATGTCTAAGAACCTAATCCTACCTCCTTGGTTCACCTTCACACCAGCCCCTACATCTGAGGCTTCCCTAAGTCAGCCTCAACCCTCAGTTGTGACATTACTTAAATCTTCTGTATTGTGTACATTGTTTGAGTTCAAGATGGTGCAGCGGATGGCTGCCTCGGTGCTGCTCTGCCAAGCAGCCCTCGTTTTTAGTTTTACATGTATAATATGTCGAGTCTATCGTACAGTTGCAATGTGCAGTATGAACTCATACGTGTAATGTTTGTAATGTATGTTACGTTTTTCCCTCTTCTTATGCTATGTATTCCCCCTTCATGTTGCTGCTTGGCAATGCATTGTACCACAAAATATTCCTAGTGTATATGAGTACACCTGGCCAATAAAGCTTATTCTGATTCTGATTACTCACCAAATAGGTGTCAAGATCCTGAGCATCAGGATGCCACTGTTAGTATCCTGTCTATCGGCAACCCAAGCGCCGGGATCCCGATACCATCTCCCAAAGTATTACAATTGCAACTGGTAATGTAATCTTAAAAACTACTGGACATCCCTTTCACAGCAAAAAAAATTCAATGCGTCCACACAAAACATGTGTTCCTAGTGCCTGTGCACTCTTCAATAGATTTGGTTCCATTGTCACGTATTTTGCATCAGCATGGTTTGTGATTGAAAGGAAATAGAGTTATACATTCATACAATTTTTTAAGCTATCTGCAAATTAATAAATGAGCAGATCTGGTGGTAGCATGTACATTATTCATAAATCCTTCCTGCTGAGATGAAGGGTCACCGTAGTGCCATTCTTGTCTGTGAAATCCATGGGCGGATTGGCCCACCAGGACGCCATGACAGATTCCGATGGGCCGGTCCCATATACCCCCTCAGCCAGGCTGATTCACACTCAGGCTGGGCTGGCTCACACTGCTTCCAGTACTTGTGGTTCATTGGAACACAATCCGGAAGTTAGGCTAGAAAGGACTTCCAGGTGCCATGAGCCGTGAAAAGAGTTCTACCAAAGGGAGACCTGGAGAAAGTTAACCAACCCAGCAGCATCCTCTCCCTGACCCCAGCCAAAGGTCTCTTCAATGAGCCCGGCCCATGAGCAGCAGCATAGCGATGGTCGGAGCCGGGTTCACTACACCCGCTGCCACCCCAGCTCCCGCACTCTCACTGAACTGGCCAGAGCGGCAACTGAGCACTGAAGGGGACCCGGCAGAGAGGTTATATTTAATTACATTATTTGCATTATCATGTTTGTGTAAGGGTTAGGGAGTCCCCGGTCACAGTGTATGGTTTGGGGACTGGACAGGAGCAGGACGTACTTTGTTCTCAGAATACCAGCTTATCAGGCAGCACTCAAAGCCAGCCCTGGGACAATCTCTTATGCAAAGTCCTTAGCCCTATAGCTGCCCAATGTCTGTCCATGATGATGGGACTATTTATATAATGCGGTGGCTACGTATGTAATACAGTGACTATGTATTTAATACAGTGGCTACATATGTAATGTGGTGCTATTTGTATAATGCGTTGCTATACGTGTAGTGTGGTGCTATTCGTGTTATGTGGTGCTATTTGTGTAGTGCGGTGCTATACATGTAATGCAGGGCTATACGTGTGATATGGTGGCTATGTATATAATGTGGTGGCTATGTGTGTAATCAGCGGTGGATTGGACACTTGGACAGATTGTGATGTACTAGTCCTCTGTGTCTGTGTTTCACTACTTGTATATGCTCCCTCCCTGTACTGTGCTGTATGTAGTGTGTGCTCCCTCCCTGTACTGTACTGTATGTAGTGTGTGCTCCCTCCTTGTACTGTGTTGTATGTAGTGTGTGCTCCCTCCCTGTACTGTGCTGTATGTAGTGTGTGCTCCCTCCTTGTACTGTGCTGTATGTAGTGTGTGCTCCCTCCTTGTACTGTGCTGTACAGTATGTAGTGTGTGCTCCCTCCCTGTACTGTATGTAGTGTGTGCTCCCCCTTCCTGTACTGTGCTGTATGTAGTGTGTGCTCCCTCCCTGTACTGTATGTAGTGTGTGTTCCCTCCTTGTACTGTGCTGTACAGTATGTAGTGTGTGCTCCCTCCCTGTACTGTATGTAGTGTGTGCTCCCTCCTTGTACTGTGTTGTATGTAGTGTGTGCTCCCTCCCTGTACTGTGCTGTATGTAGTGTGTGCTCCCTCCTTGTACTGTGCTGTATGCAGTGTGTGCTCCCTCCCTGTACTGTGCTGTACAGTATGTAGTGTGTGCTCCCTCCCTGTACTGTGCTGTATGTAGTGTGTGCGCCCTCCCTGTACTGTACTGTATGTAGTGTGTGTTCCCTCCTTGTACTGTGCTGTACAGTATGTAGTGTGTGCTCCCTCCCTGTACTGTATGTAGTGTGTGCTCCCTCCCTGTACTGTGCTGTATGTAGTGTGTGCTCCCTCCCTGTACTGTTCTGTATGTAGTGTGTGCTCCCCGTACTTTGAAACATATAAGGTTAAAAAAAAGGGGTTTGTAGAATGAAAAATCAATAAAATCAGAAGTAGATTAAAGGCATGACAGCAGTATCAGTAGACACTGAAAGTGGGCATATCAGACCTTGTATATTCAGACATACGGATGTACATCAGGGAAGGGCATTGTAGCAGCATATGCATAAAGTCGTAAAGCGAAGGAGGCCCCAACTGTGTCTGTTTCAGAATCAAGACCTCTGAGGAGTGACCCCGCCCTCTTGACAGACCCCTCCCCCTCAGACTCCGCCCCCATTTGGGCTGCTTCCATACATTTCTATATATATAAAATTATAATTTTTATTTTAGCCTGCTTGGGGCACATTGATTAAAGCATAAGTTTTTAGAAATGTGTAATTTTCCCTATAGCTCTGCGATGGGCAACACGTGACCCTCCAAACCTTCACCTGTGGCCTATAGCACCTTCCTACTTAGTTTTAATTTTTGGTTGTACAGGTAACTTGTAATTCTTCTTCAAGATGCCTGATGATGTGTTATTACAGATATGTGTTGCTTTGATTAAATATTGATTTAACTAATGACAATAAGGGTGAAATGCGGAAAATCTGACGGTTATAGTGACACCCAATATGGCTCTGAAGTTCTTCTGCTCTAGCACCTTCTTTCTCATCTATCAGTGTACCAGTTTTTAAACGCCCCCTAATATACTGTATATACATTCGCAGCTGTATGACTTTTGTCTTCACAATCTTGAAAAATGCCAATTTTAAATATTTTTGCCTGTAAGTTTGCAGTCTTGGTCCTACTATGTGCTGACACTCACTGACTCTTTTCTACTGGAGTCTATTGAAAACTGTCCCTATACATGTATGCTTCTGCATCGATTTCCTTTGTGGCAGAGATACTTTTGTGATTCACAACAGTTCTGGCTTTATTGGACCTTACCATTTGTTCTATTGGCCAAAGAACAGTAACCTACATGTGAAAGGAACATCTGCCTCGCAAGTGATCCTATTTCTGTGCGATAGACCTGATGTTGGGATAATGTCCTGCCAGCATTGTCCTGTGGGACGGAAGCTTAGGAGGTATGTCCCATTGATTCGCATGTGGCAGTGAATGGATGACCAGGTAGCAACAGGCAGTCTAAGATGGGCATGACCATGTCCCCAGTGTAGGGCAGACACACCCTCTGCCCCGATTTACTAAGTCAACATGTTGGCCTATATGTTGTTTGTTTTCTATTAAGCAGCAGTGTTAAATTATCCCTTCTCCAGAAACTGAATATGCCTGGACCCAGTTTTACCCATATAATACGTGGTACCAGCTGTATGGGATATTACTAAAGGCTGTATATACAAGAAACCCCCTATAATGGGCGTGGCCTGGCTGGCTCAAGGAGTAGTCCAGCGTTTCCTGAGCTCCTGCTACTGGGGCTATTATTACATTCCCCTCCACACTATTAAGTGCTTTGCTCCCTCACCCGGCTGTGTCCCCTGCTGCCGCTGAGAACAGCTTTCGCAGTGTCGGGGGACCCAGTTCCTGAGCCTCGCCGTTTGTGGCCTAACACTCCCGGTGAAGCCGCAATCTTCGAGTAGCAGCCTGCTCCCGGGAAAGGTGCCGGCCGTGTTATGACACCCAAGGAGGGACACAGCTCCTACCATCACCCACTCCTGGCTGCCGAGGCCTGGACCCTTCCTCCTTCTCCCCTGCTTCGGTCCCGACTAATCTCGTGGACTGCAGCCTCCACATCATTGGAAGCAGGGGCCTGAATTTTGCTGTAGTTCTGGGCCGGGCTTCCGGCAGCGAAAAGGACGTGCTGCAACTCTCCCAAGTGGCTCCCATACCCTGCTGTGACCCCCTGAACACCTCTGGGGATCCTCCGTGGATGTGGCCCCCGGATATCCCCCCTTTGTCACACTCCAGCCTGGTGTACAGCCTGGTACTTTGACTGAAGGGTATTTAGGAGCAGGTTTTGGCCATCTTGATCCTTATTGAAGTGTGCTGGTGTTTCTTAGAGTCTGTGGCTCGCCCTGGGCAGGACCAGGACCGCTGTGCTTCCTTCCTGGTATGTAGCTGTAACCTGTAATGGTTCTTACCAGTGACACCCCGCAGTCACCTCCTTTGGATTGCTCTATCCATATGACATAGAAGTTATCTATTCTTTGTGAGAGCCCACACGGCCATTTTCTCAGCAGTGACATTTCTATACATATTTTTTTTTTTTTTTTCTCTTCACATTTTCTCATTATGCCTCCGAAGAAACATAAGATCTCCAAGTCCGTCTCTCAAGTCTCCTTTTTTCAAGCCATCTCCCCAGCGCTCTCACTCTCAAGGTGTTAGAAACCCTAGTGCCTGCCCTGGTCCCTCTCCCACTACCTCATCCCTCATGGTGGACCCATCTCCATCTCATAGTACCTCTACCCCGCTTTGGTTGTAGGACAGTAAAGCCTTAACGGTTGGCGCTATGAAGCTTTTATTACACCAATTTAAAGATGAAGTGGCATCTGAGTTTCGTACTATGTTGCAGACCTGTCAATACTCTACTGAGGATCTAGGGGCGCGCACTGACCACCTAGAGACTAAAATGGGGGAAGTTGTCGGTTCCTATAATGCCTTTATTGATTTACATGATTCTCTCGAGGGTGAGGTGGCTGCTCTGCGGGACAAAGTAGCAGACTTGGAAGATTGCTTACGGAGAAATAACCTTAAACTTCGGGGGGGTGGGGGGGGGGGCATGAGACTGTCTCTTAACAGTAGCCTCCATGATTATACTATTAATATCTTCAAGAAGCTTTTGCCCTCTGCTTCCTCCTCTGATTTGCTTTTGGATCATATCCACAGAGTACCGAAAGCTCGGAATGCTCCTGAGGAAGCCCCTAGGGACGTCCTAATGAGATTCCACTTCTTTCATGCTAAGGAATCTCTGCTCAAAGCTGCTAGACCTGCGTCAGACACAACGGATGCATTGGGGTTGCATCAACTTTTTGGAGACTTGTCACAAGCTACCCTTTCTAAGAGACGCTACTTTCAACCGGTTACAGTTGCCCTCCGTAAGGCGGGTATTGCCTATCGGTGGGGGGTCCCCACGCATTTACTTTTTCCCCGCGAGGGCTCTACCGTTACTGTATTTAATGTGGAAGATGGCATAAACCTTCCCACTAAATGGAACTTGCCTGTGGGCCAAAAAGTTCCCTCTTCAGATTGTTGGCTTCAGCAGGACTGGTCGACGGTGGTGAAGTAACCTTATATCCTCGTTAATGCAATTTACTACGTTATTGCTGTTCTATACCTGTTTGTAGCTAACAACAATTATTACTGTGCTGGTGGTTTATTCAATAGGTCATTGTTATATATTTCTTGCCTTTCGTACGCCGTGACCCTACATTTTCTTTTCTTCAGTGTTCTTTGTTGCATTTGCTCGATAATTTGAATTTGCACCTTTTATTGTTGTTGTCATTACTGGTATGTGTGCCCTTATTATGTGCGTGGATCTCTAGTCCTAGTTGATTGCTTCCTTTTTTTTTCCCTTTCACATGCTCCGTGTATTCACTTTTGTGACTTTAACGGATTTACTAATCTATGGGACTGGAGATCTGTGTCATGTGCTTTGGGTTCCTATTCTACTAGTTATTATCTGCTTATTATGTCATATGTTTATGTTTATATTTGCTTGCTAGGTGATTGCGGGGTGGTTGGTCACTACCCCCTCTGATTTGATGGGTGAGGCATTGCTCTTTTGGCACCTTACTACAACTCTTCATAGAGTTTGTTCATTTTTTTTTCTGTGTCTTTGTGTTTTGTTTCCCTCCTGTGTGTTGTCTCCCTTTGTCCTCCCCCTTCTGTGCCTGGGGTATGAAATGTGGTCTCTTCAAGCTTATATACTTACGTATCATTATCAAACTTTCATGTATTATCTATGGTCAATATTGTATAATTGAATGTTAAGGGAATGGACTCCCCGCATAAGCGTAGGTTAGCCCTTTCTTCCTTTCATAAAATGAAGGCGAATATAGTAGCGATTCAGGAAACTCATTTAAGAAAGTCTGACCCCCCCACATTTGGTGAATGGCCCCACTAAAAAGGCTGGTGTAGCTATTCTTGTCTCACTACACTTTATATTAGTTTCACAATATGCTGACCCAGATGGACGGTATTTAATTTTAGTAGGACGCCTAGATGACACTGATGTTACTCTGGTCTCATGTTATGCCCCTAATTCTAATCAACTCTTATTCTGCAGGAAGCTATGTGCGCTGGTACAAAAACATGCAAAAGGTGCCATAATGATGCTTGACGATTTTAATATGGTTGTCGATCCCTCTATTGATAGGTCTCATCCGACCAAATCTCTCCCCTCCAGACCTCTGAATCCCCAGACAAAGCCTTAGGTTTCCGTCATTTACTTAGAGAATACGACCTCTACGATGCCTGGTGGACTAAACACCCCACAGTTAAAGATTATTCTATTTACTCCCATGCTCATTATTCTTATTCTAGAATTTACCCAGTTTTGATGGATAAGTGGACACTCCCATCCATTCGTAAAATATACATACTACGTCGGATCGCTGCCCCTTAATGGTTGTCTGGGACTCAGGTGCTCATAAAATTACCCCGGGCCCCTGGAGGTTAGGGAACTATCTACTATCCTACCAAGAGGCCTTCCACTCCGTTCAACAATCTATATCCAGATATATTGTATTTTGATATTAATAAGCCTGACGATACCTCAGTTTTTAATCATTGGTGCTCCTTCAAAGCTGTTTTGAGGGGGTTAGTCAAGCAGCGACTAGGCTGAAGAGGGCTCATAAGCTTAATTTTCTGTTAGCTGAGAGTGAGGTAGCCATACATGAGGCTGCGCACAAAGCGGATCCCCTTAATAAGTCAATTTTCAAGTGTCTGCTTACTGCGAGGGAATGACTTAACATCTTTACTCTCCGCGAAGTACAGCGCAATATAGCGCGTTTGAATCAGAGATTTTATGTCTTTGGGAATAAAGCTGACCGGCTTTTAGCCCGGAAATTACGTGGCCATCAGGCTCTGGCATGAATTCACCATATTTATAACTCTATGGGCTCTAAAGTCTCTGATCCACACGACATTGCTAATATTTTTGCAGAGTATTATTCTCAACTCTATAACTTGCCTTTTGATCCTGACACCCCCCAACCTATCGAGGCTGAAATTCGATCCTTTCTGGGTAGATTGTCCCTTCCTGAGTTAGATTATGAGGCCTGCCTAGCCATCTGTTCCCCTTGGTCCATTTCGGAACTTGAAGTGGCTATTGATGCTTTGCCGTGCGATAAAGCTCCTGGTCCCGTTGGATTCCTGTCTAATTTCTATAAAAGATATAAGGCGGAACTGGCCCCGGTTTTGTTAACTGTTTTCAATGAGGCATCTTGTATTGGGAGCTTTCCAAAGAAGATTTTGGAAGCGCAGATCGTCGCCATCCCTAAACTGGGTAAAACTCCTACTTCAGTTCATAACTATCGCCCGATAGCGCTATTAAAGACAGACGTTAAGCTTTATGCTAAGGTGCCAATCGCCTCTGTCCCTTTCTATCTTCTCTTATAGCCGAAGATCAGATCGGATTTGTACCAGGTAGGCAGGCCCCAGATAATACTCGGAGTCCTTAATACTATTGAAACTGTAACTTTTATAAATCTTCTTTATTATTATCATGAGACGCTGATAAGGCGTTTGACAGACTACATTGGGGTTACCTAAAGTCTGTCTTATTTAAGTTTGGTTTTTGAGGTAGATTTTTGGATTACATTTTGGCCCTGTATTCTGTCCCTTCTTCTAGGGTTTATGTGAATGGCTGTCTCTCCTTGGGGTTTGATATCTCAAATGGCACTAGGCAGGGGTTCCCTTTGTCGCCCCTTATCTTTGCTTTAGCTATTGAACCCCTAGCAGAGACTATTAGAACCACTACTGATGTCGTGGGATCTGAGGTAGGAGGACTCAACCACAAGATTAGCCTTTTTGCTGACGATATCTTGCTTTGCCGCCTTCATCCTGAAACCTCCATTCCTGTGCTCCTTACAGTTTTAGATATATACAGGAAAGTTCCTACTATAAATTAAATACCTCTAAAACTGAAGCCTTTCCGCTTCATATCCCAATGACTACACTTGCCCTTCTTAAAAATAGGTATAAGTATGCATGGCAGACGAGATCGATAAAATATTTAAGGGTACCTCTAGCTCAGGATACCGACCTCTTTGACCGTAATCTTATGCCTTTGCTGGGTTCCTTTGAGAGACTGATTAAAGAGTGGACGCTGCACTAAATTTCTTGGTTGGGCCATATTGCTGCCACTAAGATGGTGGTGTTACTTAAACTCATGTACCTTTTTCCTGCCATCCCTCGTAATTTCCCTAATTCCTTCAGTACTAGAGCTAATAAAAAAAATTCTCAGTTCATTTGGAAAGGTTCTAGGCCCCGTATAGCCAGGTGTAGCTTGGTCTTACATAAACCCTCTGGAGGCGTGGCTTATCCTGATTTAGATAGCTATCATTCTGCTTAGTCAAGCCCGGGATTGGTTTGCTATACAGTGCCCTAAACCTTGGGTCATTATGGAACGGTCCTTTCTAAGTACACATGGGCTCACTGAATTGTTCTTGCTCCATGCGCAGGCTTCACCTTCGTGGAATGGGCCTGGCGCTGCAATTAGATCCACTATACAGACTTGGCATAAAGTAATCTCGGCTGATACTGCAGTTTCACTACTGGCAG
>NC_086447.1:635549034-635621534 GCF_028390025.1 Pseudophryne corroboree | reverse complement strand
TGAGCAGTAATCCCTCCCACTTGACAGACTCCACCCCCTCAACAGTCCGCCACCCCCTATTAAGGCTGCTTCCATAAATTTCCTGGGCTGGTTTTTATCCCAATCCGCCCCTGGCTGAGACTAACCCTCCCTGACAATCTAGTTGTCGCTCTGTTTCACTTTCATCACACAGAGCACCGTTTACTTAGTTGTGATAGTTACATTCTAGGCCAGGCATTTTCAACCAGTGTGCCGCGGCACACTAGTGTGCCGTGACTGGTTGTAAGGTGTGCCGCGGAGCTAGAACCGCTGCCGTACCTTCAAAACAAACTGTGAGCCCAGGCAGCAGCAGCATTGGGATCCTCTGGGAGGTACAGACTCAAGCGCGCATGGGCCGTGACCTATGCCATGGAGATGCAGCGGTGACATCATAGGTCACGCCCGCCGCATCATCGGTCATTCCACAAGCCAGGCAGCCCGCCCGCATCCACACCTACCCTCCCTCCTGCCCGCCACGCTCCCGCATCCACACCTGCCCTGCCTCCTGCCCGCCACCCTCCCGCATCCGCACCTGCCGCCCGCATGCAGGCACCCACAGCTGTCCGCCTGCTGCTCAGTGCTCACAGCACTGTATGCAACCCCCGCCATTGAGGGACAGACCAGGAGGAGGACAGATGACGGTAGGGGCTAATATTTGTGGGGGGAAAAGTATGGGGAACCAATGTAACTTATGTGTGGGGCACTGTAACTTATTTGGGGAGGAACATATTGTATGTAGGGAGCAATGTAATTTATGTGGGGAGCAAAATGGTTTATGTAGGGTGCAATGTGTTTGTTTTTTCTATGGGGAATAATGTAATCGTTTTTTTCTGTGGAGGCCAATGTGTGTGTGTGTGTGTGTGTGTGTGTGTGAGGCTTTTTGTGTTACTGTGGGGGGGCCAACGTCTTTGTTTTTTTCCCCGTGGGGGACTGATGGTGTGCCTTGGCAATTTAAAAATATTGTTCGGTGTGCCACGAGTTAAAAAAGGTTGAAAATCACTGTTCTAGGCCATATTTTCATTTCAAGTAAAGCTGCAATAGGGCAGCTGTGGAAATCACAGTCGGTACCATGCATTCAGACCATTATTGATAAAACTCATAAGCATTTTGTATTTGAGACAGCCGTTGCGAATACTCTTCATCGGCTTCCTCAACTGATATGAGATGGCTTTAGTGGAGCGAATACTGAGAAAGACAGAGACATTCTACTATTTACAGTGATTCTATTGATTTGTCTATTCTGAGCTCTCCAAACTCTGAAAAGGCCTTGTGAGTGTTCGAGATCTATTACAATAGCTGTGCCCCTGAGCATTGTGTTTTCTCTTGTCTACTTATTTACCCTAGTGTGTCTGTGTCTTTTGTATCTTTCGTCCCCCCTTTTTTAGGTTTAGGTTTTTTATTTGTTTGTTTTTTTAAGTATATTCTATGTTTTATGTACTTCAGATTTCATGTATACGGCTACTGATCTAATAATTTATGTACTTTCTCTATTTGATGCTATGATGCTCCATAGCGGTTTGTATGACTACTTTCTGCATATTTTGTAAGCAATACAAATCTGATGTTTAAAAAAGAAACCCCCTATAATGAAGTCATTTTTGGCTTCATGCTGCTCTGTTATCTGTTATGATTTATTACTGTCGAGGTTCATATGACTTGCATATATGGTTTTACAATTATAACATATAAGTTTACAGTATGTCCAGTGACAAATCTAAATTTATTTGTCAACGTCAATACCTTTTTTCCCTGTACTATTAGTAACACTGACATAGGAGAGGTATAAAAGGAAATTTTACTTTCCTGCTATTATTTTGTCTGAAATATGACTTAATTATACTTGAAGCCCATATGTGACACCTATCCTAATCAATATTTGATGCAGTTATTATAAATATTTAAACAGGTTAGTAGCATACTGAAATATTCAGAGAACATATTTCCTGCTTATTTTTTTTTTTGTGGGTGGGTTTTCTTTGAGTTGTAGTTACATTATCAAGCCATTAATATGTAATTATCGTTAAGATGAGTTATGCTCAGCACATGAAAAATGCATATATTTTTTCAGATGTGTTTTTAGTATGTTCTCTCAGTAGTACCAACTAGAGATGAGAGGGTTTGGTTCTCAGAGAACCAAACCCTACCAAACTTTGCCTTCCGAGCCCGGATCAGAGTCAGGCTCGGGTTTTTCCGCCTGACTCGGAAACCGGAACGCGGCAAAACGTCATCATCCTGCTGTCGGATTCTCGCGGGATTTGGATTCCATATAAGGAGCCGCGCGTTGCGGTCATTTTCACTCCAGTCTCGGTGAGTGTATAGAGAGAACGTGTCCTCAGTGTTCAGTGTCTGTGTGTTGGGGCGGGAAAGTGGGGTGGCAAGTGTTGTGCTGCTCAGTCGAGTCCAGTGTAGTCACTCAGTGTATTGTGCTGCATCAGTCCAGCCAGTCACAGTGTTGGTGTTTTCTTCTGCCATATATCCAGAGTAGCTGTATAAAGTCACGTGGTGCTGTGTTGTGCAGACCAGTCCAGTGTAGTCATTGTATTGTGCTGCAGCTGCATCAGTCCAGCCAGTCAGAGTGTTGGTGTTCTCTGCTGCCATATATCCAGTGTTGCTGTATAAAGTGGTGCTGTGTTGTGCAGACCAGTGGTAGTGTCCTGTCTCATCAGTAATTCCAGTGACGATATACACTGCTGCTATATGTCTACTGCTGCAGTATAATAATTAGAACAACAACCTGTTGTGCTGCATCAGACCAGTGGTAGTGTCCTGTCCCATCAGTCATTCCAGTCATTCCTGTGCCGCATATTGTCTCATATAACTCCCAAAAAATAATGGAGAACAAAAATTTGGAGGATAAAATAGGGAAAGATCAAGAACCACTTCCTCCTAGTGCTGAAGCTGCTGCCACTAGCCATGACATAGACGATAAAATGCCATTAACGTCATCTGCCAAGGCCGATGCCCAATGTGATAATAGAGGGCATGTAAAATCCAAAAAGACAAAGTTCAGTAAAAAGACCCCAAAAAATAAATTTAAATGGTCTGAGGAGAAACGTAAACTTGCCAATATGCCATTTACGACACGGAGTGGCAAGTAACGGTTGAGGCCCTGTCCTATGTTCATGACTAGTGGTTCAGCTTCACATGACGATGGAAGCCCTCATAACTGAGGCCTTGACACTTATGTTGGTGTTTGACGTGCAACCGGTATCCGCCATTAGTGCAGTGGGATTTAGACAATTGATGGAGGTATTGTGTCCCCGGTACCAAATCCCATGTAGTTTTCACTTCACTAGGCAGGCGATAGCGAGAATTTGCCATTTAATTCCAGTGGTTTGGACGTATAATTACAGTGATTTTGCCAGTTAATTTCAGTGATTTATAATTATTAATTACAGTGATCTTGCCAATTAATTCCATTGATTTATAATTATTAATTACATTGATCTTGCCATTTAATTCCAGTGATTTGGACGTATAATTACAGTGATTTCGCCAATTAATTTCAGTGATTTATAATTATTAATTACAGTGATCTTGCCAATTAATTCCAGTGATTTGGACGTATAATTCCAGTTGGAATTGTTTGTGTCGCTTGGCTTAGTCATACAGCTACATCATTGCACCTCTTCGACATCATTGCATGAGGTGGTGTTTGGGACCTAGTTTTTGAAAAAGGGCCATCCTGTGTGACACTGCCGTATGAGTCATGGGGTATTGCTGTATTAGTCCTGGGGTACTGCCGTATAAGTCCACCAATTGCAGAATTTATATAAAGTGACTGGAGCGTGCTGGAGATGCTGTCAGTGGACCGATCAATTGCGGCCCACTCTCGACATTCAGCCACTGCGTGACACTACTAGATGGGCCAGGTGGTTGTGTCGCTTAGCTTAGGCCTACAGCATCCTCGGTGCACCTTTTTTTCTTCTTTGCATCATGTGCTGTTAGGGGCCTTTTTTTGATATCTGCCACTGCAGTACCATGCCTAGATGGGCCAATTGTTTGTGTCGCTTGGTTTAGTCATACAACTGCCTCATTGCAATTCTTTTTCTTCTTTGCACGATGTGCTGTTTGGGGCCTTTTTTTTTTTTTATATCTGCCCTCCTGTCTGCCACTGCAGTGCCACTCCTAGATGGGCCAGGTGTTTGTGTTGTCCACTTGTGTCGCTTAGCTTAGTCATCCAGCAACCTCGTTGCAACCTTTTGGCCTAAAAACAATATTGTGAGGTGTTCAGAATAGACTGGAAATGATTGTTATTGAGGTTAATAATACTGTAGGAGCAAAATTACCCCCAAATTCTGTGATTTTAGCTGTTTTTATGTTTTTTTCCCAAAATCATCCAGATCCAAAACCAAAACACGAAAGTGTGGTTTTGGCAAAACCAAGCCAAACCCAAAACACGAAAATGGAATTAGAACCAAAACCAAAACACAAAACACGAAAAGTGCCCGCCGCACATCTCTAGACTACCAACCCAGTTACAACAGTAATCAAACCTACAAGGATATTCACATTTTATCAGACAGAATGCTATATTTTAGCACTACTATTGTCCGTTTTCTCCTTAAAATGGAGTGTCTGTTTCACATATGCCTTTGATCACATTTGCCATGTAAAATCCAGATAGAAAAGCTAATCAATATGCTTAATTTTTGGTGCATTTTCATTTAAAACAATATTTTACAAAAATTATTTGGTTCTGTAAAAAAAGCTGCTGTTACACTAGGTGACCCTACGGTGGGAAGATTTTGGTGTAGGGGTTACCTTAAATAATGAATGAGTGATATAATGTCATTCAGTGTATTTGCACTGTGGCACCTCACAGTGTACACTGGCTACTGACTTGGAGGGCAAGCCGCTTCTTATCATGTTGGTAATGGGATGGGAGTCCATGTTGGGCTATATTGCCCAGCTCCACATTCCCAAGAAGAAAAGTGGACAACATGCCCCCACTGAATGTTGTCCAATGTTGGTGCTTCTGCACAGCAGGATCCCTACACCATACATATCCATGCCACTAGAACCTCTGAAGGCAACAGATAAGTGAAAGTATCCAATAATAATATTCAAGTGATTCCCATTGGGTAGTGTTCTCTTAATATGGCATCTTATTGGATTGCTGTGATACCTGTTCTATTAATATTCTTAGAGGTGTCGCTTTTAATGCAGTCTCCCTATCGATAACTTTATTCCAGCATCTCCACCCCTCCGTCCCATAAGGCTACATTAATGGTGGTGTCAACAGCAATACTGAGGGTTCCAAGGGGGAAAACATTTCTGAAATGTTTCCAAGGTAGTTGGTTCCTTCAATTGAACTCCTATTACTGTGGAATTATTTAATGACTTTCTCTAACCGTCACTTATTAATATAGCCCCCCACACCTATTTCAGAGACTATGTATCCAACATTTAAGACCTTAATGGGCACAGGAGTGGGGCCTCATTTATTCCCTTTGCAAAACATGAAGGGAGACATGCATTTTCCCTCACAATATACATCTTTTGACAATAAAAAGAAGCATATGATATTAATCTCAGTATTTTGTAATTTATTATAATAGTTTGATATTTGTAGTCCTGTTACTGGAAGTCCTGCCTTCTACAACCTTCTATACTGAACAACAAAAAGGGTTTCCTCTTTTGTGAGACTAAAACATTATTTTCTCACATGATACTAATCACTAGGATGTTCACTGTAGTAAGTTTAAAACTCTTGACAAATGGATCGCATGTGACACTGACATCACCGCATGCACTTATTTTTAGTAACTTGAGGAAAATCTGTATGCGTCGCCTGGCCAAAATTGTGTTGCATTGGTGTTCTAGCCTCCCTGCTCCCTGCTCAGGTCTATAAAGGGTAGTCATTGGGTTTCATAGGTTTGTGCAACCCCCTCAATTTCAGGTTGAGAGGGGACTGCACCGCCTGCAGTGACTATAGTACTTGAAACGTCTTGTTGAACAGTTTGTGTTGTAATAGCATAATTGCTAATTTTATGCATTAAACTGATTGATAACAGACCCAGATACAGTATATGTATCGACTATTAAAGCTTCATTGCCACTTAGTGAAATGTAGTTGTGTAGCAACTGACAAGGAACAGTAAATTAAAGTCTTGTATAGTGCCTGTAACTTAGGGATAATTTGTAGATTTACAAAATAGATTTTATAGATTTTAAAAGTATTTGTGTGTTGTTTGGTTAATACATTGTTGCTGTGGGTTGGGTACAAAATACCTGCAGTCGGGATCCCGACAGACAGAACACTGGCAGTGGGATCCTGATGGCCAGAATCCTGACAAATCCCGGTAAATATTTTTACCCTACCCCTACACCCTAAACCTAATCTCAACTACTGTACCGCCGGGATTTGTCGGGATTCTGGACGTCAGCATTCCGCTGTCAGTCTTCTAACTGTCAGCATCCCGATTGTTGGTAATCCTGTTGCTGTAACTGTATGAAATAGAGGTTACATGAAACACTTTAGAATTTTAAACAAACTGTTGGCTTTGGACTGTCTAATTATGGAAGAAATTACCAAGAAAGTGTGAGTAAACAATTACATATTTGAGATTCTGAACATATGCAGAAAATCCAATACTTATAGAATACTTAATAAATATATCTGTCAACACATAAATACTGAGCAACCCAAGCTTGGGCCTATTCTGAGCAATCTTTTGGGGCTGATCTAGGATGGTTTGTCTTTTGGGGACAGTGGTAGGTGGGGAGTTGCCTGGGTCAGTACACCTGTCAAACCTTAATGCAGGTGTCCTAAGCCGAGCTCAGGGAGGACAGAAACCTTCCGTGTAGCAGAAGGGAAAAGTGATAGTGATCATTAGATAATGGCTTTGAACACGATGATGTTGGAAGAAAATCTATCTTAATGTATTATGTAAAAGTCACTTAATTTTAAAACAATACAAAATAGTTTGCTGAGGACGCAAGCTGCGTCTATTTGCGTAACGCACCCCCTGTGCGGTTATACGCATGCTAATACCTTAACAAAAGAGAGTACGGTATCATATACTGTTAATTGTGGTCCAACGCACAATCAGCTTTAATTTGGCAAGTACAAGTATTAAACACAATTACAGATATAAAACACAAATGCAGGTATAACACACAATGAGAGAGTTACAGTTAAAGCCAGGCAGCCAGTCATCAGATAGAAGACTTCTGAGATGTGTGTGTGTGTGTGTGTGTGTGTGTGTGTGTGTGTGAGAGTGTATGTGTGTGAGAGAGAGAGAGAGAGAGAGAGAGAGAGAGAGAGAGTGTGTGTGTGTGTGTGTGTGTGTGTGTGTGTGTGTGTGTGTGTGTGTGTGTGTGTTGATGAGAGAGAGCACTGGCTGCTTCTGGGTCACTCTTTTATACAGTTTGTCCAAAGGCATACAATACATCAGCAAAGTCTTCTCTCATTGGTCCAGGGTCAGATCTTTCAAGAACTCGACGGCTTATAGGTCAGTGTGAGGGCTTTTGTCCTGTGTTGCAGGCACATGTGTTGCCCTCAGGCAGGGCCGTAACTAGGTGTGTGCCGATGGTGCCTTGCCCACAGCGCATATGCACTGTAGGCGCACCATCCGGCATCACCACCCGCACGGCCGCTCAATAAGAATTAATCTACCAGGACCCAGGAGGCGCCCACCGCACCGCAGCTCCGCACGAATGAAGAAACAGGAAATAAACTACAGCTCCCAGCAGCCCTTGCTGCAGGAAGCTGTAGTTTATTTCCTGTTTCATCACTCAGTCAGCGTGGGTTCGGCATGTGATGCTGCCCCCGCGCTCTTACTGTTGCCGGCCCCACAGCGCAGCACTGCAGGAGAGGAAACAGAGAGACAACCCTCACTGCTGGTAGCTGAACTCTCCGGCTGTCAGGGGGCGGAGCCAAGCTCAGGCAGACGTTACAGACAGAAGGCCCACACTCCGGAGGAGCAGAGGTGACAGGAAGTGTGTAAGTCTGTCTCTCTCTTCCAGCTCTCTCCTTCATCTCTACCTCTGATTAACACTCTCTCCTCTCTCTTATCTTTCTTATCTCTCCCCCTGTGTAACACTCCCCTCTACCTTATCTCTCCCCCTGTGTAACTCTCCCCGTACCTTATCTCTCCCCCTGCGTAACTCCCCCCCTACCTTATCTCTCCCCCTGTGTAACTCTCGCCCCTATCTTATTTCTCCCCCTGTGTAACACTTCCCCTACCTTATCTTTCCCCATGTGTAACCCTCTCCCCCTGTATAACACTTCCCCTACCTTATCTCTCCCCCTGTATAACACTTCCCCTACCTTATCTCCCCCCCGGTGTAACTCTCCCCCCTACCTTATCTCTCCCCATGTGTAACCCTCCCCCCACCTTATCTCTCCCCCTGTGTAACACACCCCCCTGTGTAATTCTCACCCTTACCTTATCTCTCCCCCTGTGTAACTCTCCCCTACCTTATCTCTCCCCCTGTGTAACTCTCCCCCTACCTTACCTCTCCCCCTGTGTAACACTTCCCCTACCTTATCTCTCCCCATGTGTAACTCTCCCCCTACCTTATCTCTCCCCCTGTGTAATTCTCACCCCTACCTTATCACTCCACCTGTGTAACTCACCCCTACCTTCTTTCTCCCTCTGTATAACACGCTCCCCTACCTTATCTCTCACCCTATATAACACTATCCCCTACCTTATCTCTCACCTTCTTGTATAACACGCTCCGCTATCTTATCTCCCCCCTGTATAATCTTCCCTATCGTATATCTCCGCCTGTATAACACTCTCCCGCCATATAACACTCTCCCCCACCTTATCTCTCCCCCTGTATAACTCTCCCCTACCTTATCTCTTACCCTGTATAACACTTCCCCTATCTTATCTCTCCCCCTGTATAACACCCTCTCCTTCCTCCTCGTTCCATCTGTATAACACCCTCTCCTTCCTTCTCTCTCCCTCTGTATAACACTCTCCTTCCTCCTCGCTCCCTCTGTATAACACCCTGTCCTTCCTTCTCTCTACCTCTGTATAACACCCTCTCCTTCCTCTTCGCCCCCTCTGTATAACACCCTCTCCTTCCTTCTCTCTACCTCTGTATAACACGCTCTCCTTCCTCTTCTCTCCCTCTGTATAACACCCTCTCCGCGCTCCCTCCGTATAACACTCTCTCCTTCCTCCGTGCTCCCTCCGTCTAACACTCTCTTCCTCGTCTCTGCCTCTGTATAACACTCTCCTTCATCTTCTCTCCCTCTTTATAACACCCTCTTCTTCCTCTTCTCTCCCTCTGTATAACTCTCTTCTTCCTCCCCTCTCTCTCTCTGTATAACACTCTCTCCTTCCTCCTTGCTCTCTTCGTATAACACTCTCTCCTTTCTCGTCTCCTTCTCTGTATAACACCTCTTCTTCTGCCTCTCTCTCCTTCCTCCTCTCTCCCTCTGTATAACACCCTCTCCGCGCTCCCTCCGTATAACACTCTCTCCTTCCTCCGCGCTCCCTCCGTATAACACTCTTCCTTGTCTCTCCCTCTGTATAACACTCTCTCTCCTTCATCTTCTCTCCCTCTTTATAACACCCTCTTCTTCCTCTTCTCTCCCTCTGTATAACACTCTCTCCTTCCTCCGCGCTCCCTCCGTATAACACTCTTCCTCGTCTCTCCCTCTGTATAACACTCTCTCTCCTTCATCTTCTCTCCCTCTTTATAACACCCTCTTCTTCCTCTTCTCTCCCTCTGTATAACTATCTCTGTATAACACTCTCTCCTTCCTCCGCGCTCCCTCCATATAACACTCTTTCCTTCCTCCATGCTCCCTTCGTATAACACTCTCTCCTTTCTCGTCTCCTTCTCTGTATACCACCTCTTCTTCCGCCTCTCTCCGTCTGTATAACACTCTCTCATTCCTTCTTGCTCCCTCTGTATAACAGCGCCACCTTTCTCCTGGATCTGATGCTCCGCCCCCCTGCAGTGTCTCTAGGGAGAGACATGATGACATGGGGGTTGAGGAGGAGGCATTCCAGCTCACAGTGCAGCAGCCCAGTGAGTCCGGAGTCAGACCTCCGGTGACCTTTTCCCCACCTGCCGTCAGTCACAGAGCTTGGGGTGGTGAGTGATGTATAAAACAAGAATGTTATTTTATATTTCTCTACCTGGAGTAATGTGTAAAATGGGACTCTATCTGGTGTAAAGTGTGTAAGTGGCGCTACTGTGCGGTGTAATTTGAGTACTGGAGACTACTGTGCAGCGTAATATGAATTGGTATTATTTTGTGGTCACACCTCTTCCCCTAGAAGCCATGCCCCTATAGTTTTGGCGCGTGCCTACGGCTACGATGCGCGCTGGCCCTGTTTTAAATATGGGGGGGGGGGGGGGCGCCGATGCTATTTCTTGCACACAGCGCTAAAATGTGTAGTTACGGCACTGCCCTCAGGGTCCCTCTTTGAAACTGACCAATGTTCACAGCTTGCTCTGCACATTATTCAATACATATCTATTATTACTCATATCTTGCGGTCGCAGGGTGCAACCCAGGGCTGGTGCTAGAGTGTTTGGCGCTCCCCTGCAAATAATAAATTTGCGCCCTCCCATCCGTAAAAAAGGGATAGCGCGCACTGCAAAAAGGGGTGTGGTCACACAAGGAAGGGGCGTGACCACAATGGTACCCACAATTCAAATTACACCACATAGTATTACAATCTTATGCACATTAGTAGTGCCCCTGATTCATATTATGCCACATAATAGTGCCCCTTATTCACATTTAAAATCGATGACAGGGCCAGTTCTAGATCTTGAAGAGCTCAGGGCAACAGTTTTCTCTGGCCATGTTCAGGACAGGGACAGTGCGCACCGAAGGCTCACGCCAAAAATATAGGGCCACAGAATAGTACCAGTTCACATAACCCTGCACAGTAGTGTCTATTAGTCACATTACACCACACAGCAGTGTCCATTATTCACATTACAACGCACAGTAGTGTCCATTATTCACATTACACTGCACAGTAGTACCCTTATACACCTTACGCCATACAGGAGAGCCGCTATAACACGTTACGCCAGAGTAGAGGCCATTATACACATTATGGCAGAGTAGAGCCCATTATACCAGATACAACCCATTATACACATTATGCCAGATACAGCCCATTATACACATTATGCCAGGTACAGCCCATTATACTATGCCAGATACAGCCCATTATACTATGCCAGATACAGCCCATTATACACATTATGCCAAGTACAGCCCATTATACACATTATGAAGGTCATTGAGACCCCACTGCAATAGCGGCCCTCAGCGCAGTTTGCCAGTGGCAGCAAACTCTGCATGCGCAGTGGGCGTGAGGCCACACACATTGCGGTCACTTCCCCAATGGATGCGACCACAATGTGATTGATAGGCGACAGCGTAGCAGAGTTAAGGTGTTGCGGGGGTGACGCCTGAAAAATGGGGGCAGGCCGGGACATCACACACAGCCGCTCCCCAAAAACAATGGCTGCTGACCAGGCTGCGCTGGCAGGGGTCAACCTCAGATCAGATGCGTCCTCAATCAAATTGCGGATGCATCGGGAGGCGGCGTCACACATGCTGGGCGGCCTTGCCTTGTGCTGGGCGGCCCGCAGCATGTGCAGAGATGAACGCAGATCTGGCTGCATATGCATCCATCTGCGTTCATCTCTCAGTAACCCCCTATGCCAGGTGCAGCCCTCATTCCCTCCACAGTGCAGCCCCAGTACCTGCAGGAGGTCCCTGCTCAGGCGCTGCTCCTCCTCTCCCTTCTCCGTCTCCGGTTTCTTGCAGGCTTCGTTACTTCAGCAGCAACGGCTGTAGAATATCGGCAGTGATGCCAAGGGTGGGGGGGCGGGGGAGCAGGTACTAATTACCCGGGCCTGGGACTTATGGAGTGGCCCAGCACGGACCCTGGTCTGCCGCACTCCCACCACCATCCCTCTTTACTGGGCAGCAGCATTAGGCTCTCATCCTGGGAGCGCAGCACATGCTGCTAATGCTGAGCCTCTGCCTGTTCCTGTACAGGTGGGGTAGGGGGGTGGGGGAAGTCATCACACTGATCACGCTCCCACACCGAATTAACCCTGCCTGAGGGCTGGGGGCTCAGGGATCATCAGGCACTATAAAGATTTTTTTTTTTACTTTTTCCATAAGGGGACATGGCCACGCCTCCCGCGATTAAGCCACGCCCCCAATACAATTCGGAGCGCGGGATGTCGGCGGCAGCGGAGCTGTGTGAGGAGTGAGTCTGCACGCACTGCCTGCAGTCTCTCTGGGGAGGAGGAGCGGGAGGGAGCCGCGCTACCTGCTGCCAGTGCTGCTACCTGTCATCCAGTCTGACAGGCACAGCGGCAGCAGCAGGGTAGCAGATCGCCTCTTCACCTCAGCTCCTCCCTGCATTGCATACCCTTGCTGACCGGGTAGGTCCGGCTTTGGTGCAACCGCTTCTCCATAATGACCAGATTACTGATGGTAAAACACTGATTAATATGAGACTAAACATGATGTGACAATCTGGTCTTAACCCTGGAATAGGTATAATGCTATTTCACTGGTTTATTCCTGATGTGATTCTATGCACAGTGCGCGGTGAGACGCATGGTGCGCCTCCATACGTCAATTACGTAATTACGCCACCACTGAGAAACGCCACTCTGTGTGTTATTTTTCCGACTTCGACAATTTTCTCTACACTTTGACGGTATTATGATATCATGGGACCCATCTGTTCATATAACCTCGCAGTACGTTTCTGTACAATAGGGTGGCAACCCTTGTCTTTGAATGAGAAGCACCAATTATCAGGCAAGCTCTTGCAAGATTGGCAATCCATCAGTAGTTTTTAACAACTCCCAAAAGACAATTCAAAGTCAGATTTAAGCAGTAATTATTTCTAAAGAGTCCCAGCACAATTCATATGAGAAATTCACCACTGCTGAGAAAACCCAATTATGGCACTTTAAGTATACACCATGCTGAGGCTTTAATGTCTCTAATAGCATCTCTTACTGATTTGTAATCAGTGAATATTACTTATTAAGTACATTAAAAGGTGTGAAATGAATGACACTGACATCAAGTTATAAGTTTATTGTTTATTTAACCTTTAAATGTTTAACTTTGGAATTTTATAGAGCAATTATTTCACAAAAATGTGTTTAATTTTCAAAAGTTTCATCACATACACTAGACTGTGGGGGATATGTACTAAGCAATGAAAAGACTGAAGAAGTGAGCCAGTGGAGAAGTTGCCCATGGCAACCAAACAGCATTGACGTAACATTTACAATTTGCATACTACAAAATAATACAGAGCAGCTGATTGGTTGTGAATGAATAGTGTAATACATGATGTATAGTGTAGAATGTCATCTGAAAGTGTTTTTTTTGTTGTTGTCAAACATCCCATGTATTTATACTAGGACACAGTACTTGTGTTTGTCTTCAGTCTTTTTAAATCGATTTGGTAGCTAGCAATCTTTCATTCGGTAGATTCAGTACAGTAGTAGCTTTCCTCTAGCAGCCTCATGGTAATTTTGGAATGCAGGGTCAGACAACAAGCTCAGTCATTGGGATAGTCCCTGGTGACTCCCAATTGTGTGCCAGGCCATGTAAGCTAATCACTACAAGTGTTTTTTTTTTTTTTTGTGTGTGTGTGTGTGGAAAACTGCTGTTGGTTAAGTCTGCATCATACCATTCCGCGGCCAGTGGAAAAGTATGAGTACTACGAAGGGTGTAGTTAGCAGACTAAAATACATCAAGCACAGCCTAAGTTCTGTTTTTAGCTTTAGCAATGGCTGCACAGTTCAAAGTGTTACCAGTGGTTGTCTGTGTTTTTTTTTTTTAACTTCACTTTAAAACAACTGAAAGGCTTAAGGGAACTGTTTGCACTTCAAGAGCTACTACTGTTATCCTTCTGACCCAGACAATTTTAACGTAAAAGGTAAGTTTACACACAGGTAGCGTTTGAAGATTCCCTTGCTTTTAACTTGTCTGTGCATGGGTGCTTATTTTGTTTAAATGTGGGATGAAAGAGATTGTGAAAACTTTAGTGCCTTTTAGCCTTGTGTTGGTTCCTGTTATTTTATATGTGTTATAGTTAGCGTATTTTAGTTTCATAGAACTTATTAGCAATTAAACCTTTGCTTGGGCATGTTTAAAAAAATATAAGGTTGATTGCAGCAAGTCCTGCAGTGTTTTCCTCGCCTGCTGAATACAAGACCCTGATCTTTTCTGTTGCTGAGGGACTGGTGTCTGCAACAGATGTGCCAAATGTTCAGCTCCTTAAAGACTTGTTTCAGGGTGTATAATAATTTCTTCCCTTCCCCCCTGTCGTAAGAACTAATGGGGTCATTCCGATCCGATTGCTCGCTGCAGTTTCTCGCAGCGCAGCGATCGGGTCGTAACTGCGCACGCGCCTCCGCCAGTGTGCCGGCGCATGCCAGCCGTTGTTGCCTAGCGATCGCCTTTGAGGCAGAGGCGGACGCTGGGCGGGAGGGGGCTGGACGGTGGCATTAAGCCACCATTTAGGGGGGCGACGCGGGCCGGACCGTTGGGGGGCAGGCCGCCACGGCTGCGTGACGTCACATGCAGCCGCTGCGAGCCAGGGAGTGACGAGTAGCTCCCGGCCAGCATGCTAAAGCTGAAAATTTAGCACAGCTACGATCAACTTGGAATGACCCCCTAAGTGTATTGTCCGTGGTGGCTGCACCTGCAGGAAAATTAAATACAGTAATAGCGATAACATGATAGCAAAGCCTTCTATATTAAATATATGTACACTACATACTTTCCTGTGGACATAGTGGTTATTGCTTCTCTTCCTTAAGTTTATGAGAATGGTGGTGTGTATTATATCAAACACTATTCATTGAGTCAATGACATAATTTCTAATTTAAAAATATACCAAATCAAAACTTTTATTTGCTTTAAGTCAGGTTAGTGACCTCCACGATTGGGCAACGTATGGTATCATCTCATGGAACTACATGTCCCAGCTTTTTGTGATACTTCGTACCAAACAGCTGTATATGGTCACAGCTTGCCTTACCCTGGCTCAGGCAACAGATAAAACAAAACAGACAAAATCCTTATGCAGATAATGGAATGTTGGTCTGGGTTTGCAATGCATTAGTTGGTTCTCAATTTGCTATAAGAGTTAATGGTTAGTTTGTGTGTTACAGACAGGGCCGGATTAAGCCTTGGGAGTGCCCGAGGCACTTAAGACAAGGAGACAAAGTGGAAGGCGGGGGAGTGTATTTCAGATTGTGCATACCCCCCAACATGACCCATTAAGGGAGGGACAAAATGCTCTGTACCTGGACTTCCTTCTTAATATATGATTGGTGTCACCTGTGTTGAACTATTTAATAGATAAGAAAGGTGTTTCACTACCAGGTGATTGCAATCATAACTTAAGTTTGCATGTTATCCCCCCAGGACTGGGTCATGTTCGGATGTATGGATTGTGTATATTAAATTTCATCCAATGGGGTATATTAGATTTAAACTAATAGTTGAATAATGCCAGGTTACATAGGACCCAGACACCCAGGCAGAGAGGAGGAGAAGCTGGGATCCCTGTGGCACTTACACAGTGGCGTAAGTTCGTCCCAGTCGCCCGGAGGCATGATAAATGTTGGTGCCCCCTACATATATACACACACACACACACACACACACACACACACACACACACACACACACACACACACCCCATATGTAGCTATCCAGCACTAAGGGTGAACAGTAGCAGCGTGCTCAGGTACCTTTCCCAATAGTGATATAGATACACATAGAAAGTGGACGCACTCCAAGTCAGTCATTACAATAAAACAGACACCAGCATACCATTATAGTACACCTACGGTGCCCCCTCACCCGCCAGCAGGTCTCGATGGAGATGCTTTGGCGCAGCGGTGTGCCGATATAATTAGTGTTCACTCTAGGATTTTTTTAGGGCAGGGTGCTGATCACGGGTAGGGCACATTTTTCCATTCGGGAGGGCACATTTTTAAGTTAGAAGGGCAAACTTAGGTACATACTATAATGCTTGGTGCTCCCATTCCTATAACCAAAAACATGGACAGTGCGCGCCTTCGGCGCGCAGCAAAAATCTAGGGGCATTGTTTCGTGGGGAAGGGGCGTGGCCACATAATAGTGGCAATTCACATTACACCACACGGTAGTGCACCTAATACATATTGCACCAGGTAGAACCTCCTATACACACTGCGACAGGTAGAGCACGTTATACATATTGCGCCAGATAGAGCACGTTATACACATTGCGCCAGGCAGAGCACTGAGGCACACTGAACCAGGTAGAGAGTACTAAGGCACACCGCACCAGGTAGAGAGCACTGATGCACACTGCACCAGGTAGAGAGCACTGATGCACACTGCACCAGGTAGAGAGCACTGAGGCACACTGCACCAGGTAGAGAGCACTGAGGCACACTGCACCAGGTAGAGAGCACTGAGGCACACTGCACCAGGTAGAGAGCACTGAGGCACACTGCACCAGGTAGAGAGCACTGAGGCACAATACACCAGACAGAGAGCACTGAGGCACAATGCACCAGACAGAGAGCACTGAGGCACATTGCACCAGACAGAGAGCACTGAGGCACACTGCACCAGGTAGAGAGCACTGAGGCACACTGCACCAGGTAGAGAGCACTGAGGCACACTGCACCAGGTAGAGAGCACTGAGGCACACTGCACCAGGTAGAGAGCACTGAGGCACACTGCACCAGGTAGAGAGCACTGAGGCACATTGCACCAGACAGAGAGCACTGAGGCACATTGCACCAGACAGAGAGCACTGAGGCACATTGCGCCAGGTAGAGAGCACTGAGGCACATTGCACCAGGTAGAGAGCACTGAGGCACATTGCACCAAGTAGAGAGCACTGAGGCACACTACACCAGGTAGAGAGCACTGAGGCACATTGCACCAGGTAGAGAGCACTGAGGCACATTGCACCAGGTAGAGAGCACTGAGGCACATTGCACCAGGTAGAGAGCACTGAGGCACATTGCACCAGGTAGATAGCACTGAGGCACATTGCACCAGACAGAGAGCACTGAGGCACATTGCACCAGACAGAGAGCACTGAGGCACATTGCACCAGGTAGAGAGCACTGAGACACACTGCACCAGGTAGAGAGCACTGAGGCACATTGCACCAGACAGAGAGCACTGAGGCACATTGCACCAGGTAGAGAGCACTGAGATTGAAGTTTACAGCTGCAAAATACTTACAAGGTTAATTTAGCCCAGGGGGACTCTCATGTGCTTACCGGGTCCGGCGGCGAACGGCTGGGTCCGGCGGCGTGGCGGGGTCCGGCAGGCAGCAAACGGCGGGGCGGCAGGGCGCACAAAAACGGGCAGGGCGGGATAAAGCTGTCTAAAAAAGGGGCAGGGCGCAGCGCCCTGTGAAAGACACCTAGCGTAAACACAAGATATATATAAAAAACCCACACAAACGCCTCATTCACTTAAACACACACATCTCTTTCACACACATACCTCCTTCACTTAAAAACACACCCGCCGCTTTCACACACACACACAAACATGCCTCCTTCACTTAAAAACACACACATGCGCTTTCACACACACACATGCCTCCTTCACTTAAAAACACACATGCCGCTTTCACTTAAACACACACACGCCGCTTTCACTTAAACACACACACATGCCTTTCACTTACACACACACACACACACACACACACACACACACACACACACACACACACACGCCTTTCACTTACACACACACACATTCAGAACGGACACCCCTCCATATATTTATAAGGTAGCGTGTACCCAGACCAGGTGTGTGCTCTGTACACAGTCCTGTAGAAATGCTCAAATGCCTCCTTTAATCCTTTCCTCTCACACACATACCTCTCACACACAAACACACCTCTCACACACACATGTCTCTCACTTACATACACATGCCTCTCACTTACACACATACACATGCCTCTCACTTACACACATACACATGCCTCTCACTTACACGTCTCTCACTTACATACACATGCCTCTCACTTACACACACACACACACACACACACACACACACACACACACACACACACATACCTCTCACACACAAACGCACCTCTCACACACACGTCTCTCACTTACATACACATGCCTCTCACACACACACATGCCTCTCACTTACACGTCTCTCACTTACATACACATGCCTCTAACTTACACACACACACATGCCTCTCACCTACATACACATGTCTCTCACCTACATACACATGTCTCTCACCTACATACACATGCCTCCCACTTACACACACATACATGCCTCTCACTTACACACACACACACACACACACACACACACACACACACACACACACACACACGCCACTCACTTACACACACACATAACTCACTTACACACACACACACACACACGCCTCTCACACACATGCCTTTTACTTGAACGCACAACTTTCCTTAAAAACACACACACCTCACTTAAAAACAAGCACACACAAAACACAGTGCTCCCCCCCCCCCCCCAAATCCCCCCAAATACACCTATCCCCCACCCCCCACACAGTGCCTACCTATCATCAGGCTTACACGGAGCACAGAGGAGCAGAGAGCTTCGGCTGGCTTGCTTAACTAGAAGGGCCCGAGAGGAGCTGCGCTCTGGAGCTCCCCCTAGCTGCAGCCAGTGCCATCTCTCTGTAAATACAGGAGACAGCTTCCGTGTCACTGACACAGCTCCTCCGAATAGCAGCGCGGTCCTCAGGCAGAGGGAGACAGTAGAGGAGATGTGCCCCCTTGCGGTCAGGAGCCCGGCGGCAGCCGACTCCACTGTTTCCCACAGTTCCGCCACTGCACTTACAGCTCTCTCCACCCTCCTACATACCTCCCAACATGGCCCTCTCCAGGAGGGACACAATGCTCTATTTCTGGACTTTTCTCTTAATGTATGATTGCCAGCACCTGTTTTGAACAGGTTAATGGATAAGAAAGGTGTTTCAGCACAGGTGATGACAATCATACATTAAGCGGGAAGTCCAGGAGCAGAGCATAATGTCCCTCCTGGAGAGGGTCATGTTGGGAGGTATGCTCCTATCTCTCCTCTGGTTGGAAAGCGCAATCGGTAGCTCATAAAACCTGATACTCTGCCTGCAATACGGTTCCGGTATGAATGATCGACCATGTTATGGTCAACAGTCATTAGGTCGACCACTATTGGTCGACATGGACAAATGGTTGACACATGAAAGGTCGACACATGAAAAGGTCGACATGAGGTTTTGTTTTTTTTTACTTTTTCCGGTGTCGTTTTGTGCGTTAAGTGACGGGGAACCCCAATTAGTGCACCGCGTCCCCTCTCATGGCTCGCTTCGCTCGCCATGCTTCGGGCAGGTTACCGTTCCCAATCGTAGTCCACGTGGATCATAAAGTATGGAAAAGTTCCCCAAAAGAAAAAAATGTGAAAAACGCATGTCGACCTTTTCATGTGTCCATGTCGACCATGTCAATGTCGACCAATAGTGGTCGGTCTAATGACTGTCGACCATAACATGGTTGACCATCCAAACGGATACCCTGCAATAAATACTGCCCTGCTCGCATTCTATACTGCCCTGCTTACATTCTGGCTGTCTGGTTCTGCTACTGCGTCAGAGGGAAAGCTAGCGATGTCGGTGTGCTCTGTCTGTGGGGCCCCCTAGCAAAGGGGGGCCCGGGGTACCGTTTGCCCTGCGACCCACCCTTAATCTGGCTATGGTTACAGAGCCTTGCTGGAGCACAGAAGTTCATAGGGAAACACCAGTTTTTTTGGGTATTTATACTTTCTCATACGTCCTAGAGGATGCTGGGGTCACCATAGAACCATGGGGTATAGACGGGATCCGCAGGAGACATGGGCACTTTAAGACTTTGAAAGGGGTGAACTGGCTCCTCCCTCTATGCCCCTCCTCCAGACTCCAGTTTTAGAATTGTGCCCAGTGAGACTGGACGCACTACAGGGAGCTCTACTGAGTTTCTCTGAAAAATACTTTTGTAAGGTTTTTTATGTTCAGGGAGGCTGCTGGCAACAGTCTCCCTGCTTCGTGGGACTTAGGGGAGAGAAGTATGACCCACATCCAGTGAGTTCAAGGGCTCTGCTTCTGGCTACAGGACACCATTAGCTCCTGAGGGTGCTGATCGCTGGGTACGCCTAGATGCTCGCTCCCGCAGCCGGCCGTCACCCCCTTACAGAGCCAGAAGTCAGAAGACAGGTGAGTAACAGAAAAAAAGAAGACTTCTTCAGTGACGGCATTTTCTGAGGTACCGCATAGCGGGCAGACGCTGCGCGCCAAGCTCCCACACACAGCACTACAGGGTGCAGGGCGCGCGGGGGGCACCCTGGGCAGCTAAAAAACATCCTCATTATTCCACTGGCAAGAGGGGACATTAGTGCCACGGCACTGTCCTAACCCCCGCCAGTATAAATATCAGAAAAAGCGGGACAGAAGCGCGCCATTAAGGGGGCGGGGCTTCTTCCTCACTGCTCACGGCGCCATTTCCTCTCCGCAAGCTGCAGAGACGCTGGTCCTTCTCACACTGACAAGTACCAGGGGTACAAAACAGGGGGGGGAGGCATGTAAATTGGTGCAATATTTGTGATAGTAAAAGCACTATAGGTCTGAGGCAATTGCTTGGTGATTTCAGACCCGTTGATTTAGCGCTGGGTTGTGAGCTGGCAAATCCCCTCTGTGTCTGTGGGTCTGTCCCCTATATGCCCGATGTGTCTGTGGGTGTTTGGTGCACGTGTGTCGACATGTCTGAGGCTGAAGGCTCTTCCCAGGAGGAAGCTGTATTAGGGACACAAACGGCTGCGGGGGTGACCCTGTTGGCACCGCCAACGCCTGATTGGGTAAATGTGTTGAACACCTCGAATGCTAATGTGGCTCTTATTAGTAAGAGGCTAGATAAGTCTGAGTCTCAGACCCAGGCATGGAAAAAATCTGTGGAAGATATGTTATTGCAAAGTCAGGTTCCCTCAGGGTCACAAAAACGTACGTTGGCCCAGTTGGCAGACACTGCTACCGACACGGACTCTGATTCCAGTGTCGACTATAGCGATTCCAGATTAGATCCAAAATTGGCAAAAAGCATTCAGTACATGATTGTGGTGGTTAAAGAGGTATTACATAGCACTGAGGACCCGGCTGTCCCTGATAAAAGGGTCTGTATGTATAAGGAAAGGAAACCTGAGATCACGTTTCCTCCCTCTCATGAACTGAACACGCTATTTTAAAAAGTCTGGGAAGGTCCTGACAGAAAGTTTCAGATTCCCAAAAGAATTATGGTAGCTTATCCGTTTCCCTCGGCGGATAGGGAAAAGTGGGAGTCACCCCCCACTGTGGACAAGGCCTGTCACGTTTGTCTAAAAAGGTGGCTCTCCCGTCACCTGACACGGCGGCCCTTAAGGATCCTGCAGATCGTAAACAAGAAACTACGTTAAAGTCCATTTATGCGACCACAGGTACACTACTCAGACCTGTCATTGCGTCTGCGTGGGTAAGTAGTGCTATCGAAAAGTGGGCATCCTCTTGACGCTGGGTTATATCAAGGACGCTGCAGCATACCTTAAGGAAGCTGCGAGAGATATTGGTCTTTTGGGATCAAAGGCCAATGCCATGGCAGTCTCAGCTAGGCGAGCGTTGTGGATTCACCAATGGAATGCTGATGCTGATTCCAAGAAAAGTATGGAATCTCTACCATATAAAGGTAAGGCCTTATTTGGCGACGGCCTTGATGATTTGGTATCTACAGCTACCGCGGCTAAGTCGTCCTTTTTGCCTTATGTTCCTCCACAACAAAAGAAAACGCACCACTATCAGATGCAGTCCTTTCGGCCCAATAAATACAGAAAGGGCCTAGGTTCTTCCTTCCTTGCTACTAGAGGAAGAGCTAAACGATCACCAGCATTGTCAGGCTCCCAGGAGCAGAAGTCCTCCCAGGCTTCTGCCAATTCCACCGCATGACGTTGAGGCTCCTATGCGGGAGTCTGCACCGGTGGGGGCACGTCTCAAACTCTTCAGTCAGTTTTGGGTTCGTTCGGACCTAGACCCATGGGTTTTACAAATAGTATCCCAAGGGTACAAGCTGGAGTTTCAAGACGTTCCCCCTCGCCGTTTTTTTCAAATCGGCCTTACCAGCTTATCTTCCTGCCAGGGAGGTAGTTTGCGACGCAATACAAAAGTTGTGTCAAAATCAAGTTATCGTCAGGGTTCCCCAGTCACAACAGGGAGAAGGTTTTTATTCGAGCCTGTTTGTGGTCCCGAAGCCGGACGGCTCGGTCAGACCAATCCTAAACCTGAAATCCCTAAATTTCTTTCTAAAGAAATTCAAATTCAAGATGGAGTCTCTCCGAGCAGTGATCTCCAGTCTGGAGGAAGGGGATTTTATGGTGTCGGTGGACATAAAGGATGCCTACTTACATGTTCCCATTTATCCTCCGCATCAGGCTTACTTGAGGTTTGCAATTCAGGATTGTCATTACCAATTTCAAACGTTGCCGTTTGGTCTGTCCACGGCTCCGAGGATTTTCACCAAAGTGATGGCGGAGATGATGGTTCTCCTTCGCAAGCAAGGAGTCATGATTATCCCGTACTTGGACGATCTCCTGATAAAGGCGAGATCCAGGGACCAGTTGGTGCAAAACGTTGCACTCTCCCTGACAGTTCTTCAGCAACATGGTTGGCTCCTAAACTTGCCAAAATCACAGTTTATTCCGACGACGCAGTTGTCGTTTTTGGGAATGATACTGGACACAGAACTACAGAGAGTCTTTCTTTCTGTGGAAAAGGCTCTGGAACTTCAGAGTCTGGTCAAACAAAATCTGAAACCAGCAAGAGTGTCAATCCATCAATGCATTCAGTTGCTGGGGAAGATGGTTGCGGCCTACGGGGCCATTCAGTTTGGCAGGTTCCATGCCAGAGTGTTCCAGTGGGACCTGTTGGACAAGTGGTCCGGGTCCCACCTACACATGCACCGGAGGATAATCCTGTCTTCCAAGACCAGGGTATCACTCCTGTGGTGGCTGCACAGCTCTCACCTCCTAAAGGGGCGCAGGTTCGGGATAAAGGACTGGATCCTAGTGACCACGGATGCAAGCCTCCGAGGCTGGGGGGCAGTCACAATGGGAGAAAACTTCCAAGGAAGATGGTCAAGTCAGGATAAATGTTCTGGAGTTAAGAGCCATTTTCAACGGCCTTCTGCAAGCGGAAAATCTTCTTCGAGATCTGCCTGTACTGATCCAGTCGGACAATGTAACAGCAGTAGCGTACATAAACCGTCAGGGCGGAACGAAAAGCAGAGCAGCAATGGCAGAAGCCACAAGGATTTTCCGTTGGGCGGAAAAGCATATAAGCGCTCTGTCAGAGATCTTCATTCCAGGAGTGGACAACTGGGAAGCAGACTTCCTCAGCAGACACAGTCTCCATCCAGGAGAGTGAGGCCTCCACCAAGAAGTCTTTGCAGAGGTGACAGGTTGTTGGGGAGTTCCTCAAGTAGACATGATGGCATCTCGTCTCAACAAGAAGCTTCAGAGATATTGTTCCAGGTCAAGGGACCCTCAAGCAATTGCAGTGGATGCTCTAGTGACACCGTGGGTGTTTTAGTCAGTGTATGTGTTCCCTCCACTTCCTCTCATTCCAAAAGTTCTAAAGATCATAAGAAGAACAAGGATCCGGGCGATCCTCATTGTCCCAGACTGGCCAAGGAGGGATTGGTATCCAGATCTTCAGGAATTACTCATAGGAGATCCCTGGCCTCTTCCTTTGCGCAGGGATCTGTTACAACAGGGGCCGTGCGTGTATCAGGACTTACCGCGGCTACGTTTGACGGCATGGCAGTTGAGCGCAAAATCCTAGCCCGTTAGGGTATTCCCAGTGAAGTCATTCCCACACTTATTCAGGCCAGAAAAGGGGTAACGTTTAAACATTACCACCATATTTGGAGGAAATATGTTTCTTGGTGTGAATCCAAGGGGGCTTCTATGGAAGAGTTTTGGCTAGGACGTTTTGTCCATTTTCTACAAGCAGGTGTGGATGCGGGCCTAAAATTGGGCTCAATTAAGGTACAGATTTCAGCCTTATCGGTTTTCTTTCAGAAACAATTGGCCTCCCTTCCAGAAGTTCAGACTTTCGTGAAAGGCGTGTTGCACATCCAACCTCCATTTGTGCCTCCAGTGGCGCCATAGGATCTTAATGTGGTGTTGCAGTTCCTTCAATCACATTGGTTTGAACCTTTACGGAAGGTGGAGTTGAAGTTCCTCACTTGGAAAGTGGTCATCCTGTTGGCCTTGGCATCCGCAAGGCGGGTGTCTGAGTTGGCGGCCTTGTCTCGCAAAAGCCCTTATTTGATCTTCCATGAAGATAGAGCTGAATTGAGGACACGTCAACAATTTCTACCGAAGGTGGTTTCCTCTTTCCACATGAACCAACCTATTGTGGTGCCTGTGGCTACTGACGCCTTCGCTGAGTCAAAATCTGTGGATGTGGTCAGAGCTTTGAAGATTTATGTTGCCAGAACGGCTCAGATTAGGAAAACAGAGGCTCTGTTTGTCCTGTATGCTCCCAACAAGGTTTGGCGTCCTGCTTCCAAGCAGACCATTGCACGCTGGATCTGTAACATGATTCAGCATGCTCATTCCACGGCTGGATTGCCGTTACTGGAATCGGTGAAGGCTCATTCTACTAGAAAGGTGGGCTCATCCTGGGCGGCTGCCCGGGGGTCTCGGCATTGCAACTTTGCCGAGCAACTACTTGGTCGGGGTCAAACACATTTGCAAAGTTCTACAAGTTTGACACCTTGGCCGATGAAGACCTTAAGTTCGGTCAATCGGTGCTGCAGAGTCATCCGCACTCTCCCGCCCGTTCTAGGGCTTTGGTATAACCCCATGGTTCTATGGTGACCCCAGCATCCTCTAGGACGTATGAGAAAATAGGATTTTAATACCTACCGGTAAATCCTTTTCTCTTAGTCCATAGAGGATGCTGGGCGCCCGTCCTAGTGCCTACTGTATCTGCAGTTATTAGTTGTGGTTACACACATGTAGTGTTACGTTTATTGGCCCTCATTCCGAGTTGTTCGCTCGCAAGCTGCTTTTAGCAGATTTGCTCACGCTAAGTCGCCGCCTACTGGGAGTGAATCTTAGCTTCTTAAAATTGCGAACGACGTATTCGCAATATTGCGATTAGACCTCTCTTAGCAGTTTCTGAGTAGCTCCAGACTTGGCATCTGCGAAAAGTTCAGTGCTTGTCGTTCCTGGTTTGACGTCACAAACACACCCAGCGTTCGCCCAGACACTCCTCCGTTTCTCCAGCCACTCCCGCGTTTTTCCCAGAAACGGTAGCGTTTTTTCACACACACCCATAAAACGGCCAGTTTCCGCCCAGAAACACCTTCCTGTCAATCACATTACGATCACCAGAACGATGAAAAAGCCGTGAGTAAAATTCCTAACTGCATAGCAAATTTACTTGGCGCAGGCGCAGTGCGAACATTGCGCATGCGCACTAAGCGGAAAAACGCTGCGATACGAAGAAATTTACCGAGCGAACAACTCGGAATGACCCCCATTGTCAGCATGTTGCTGCAATTGTTCATGCCGTTGGCTTGTGTTCTGTTGAATGCCACGTTGTGCGGTATGCTTGAGGTGTGAGCTGGTATGAATCTCACCTTAGTTTAACAATAAATCCTTTCCTCGAAATGTCCGTCTCCCTGGGCACAGTTCCTATAACTGGAGTCTGGAGGAGGGGCATAGAGGGAGGAGCCAGTTCACACCCTTTCAAAGTCTTAAAGTGCCCATGTCTCCTGCGGATCCCGTCTATACCCCATGGTTCTATGGTGACCCCAGCATCCTCTACGGACTAAGAGAAAAGGATTTACCGGTAGGTATTAAAATCCTATTTTTTGTTTATAGATATGTTGATTTCAGTGGTTAGAAACCCAACAGAATGTTCCCTTTTTAGTTCCTAGCTGTAAAATTGCATGTTACATTTTCCTTAGCTACTTGGTGATGTGCTTAAAACACTGACTCTGGTGACTGCTGTTGCTAGGTCAGGCCAATAGAAAGCGGTTACTAATGTCCTCCTGACTGGCTACCACATGTGTAAACATCAAGAAGGAGCACATGTTTTTCTTTAGATATTGGAAATTTGCTGCCGGTCAGAATGGATCACATTTTCACAGCACATCCTGCGTTCATTGATTCATACATCAATTTGAACTTAGGAGGCAAGTATGTGGCATTACTAATGCTACAAGTAGAAGGAAATAAATCTGTCATTCTTTCTCCATTAGTGGCTGGGTCAGTCCTCGCTGTACAAATCCAGTAATGAACATGAAATGCGGGAAAACAAAATGTGTGTTTTGATATTTATTTTAATGAAATTCGCATTTCCCACATTTTACATTTTCTTTTACAGTTTTTTTATTGAAATGTATAAATAATTTGCACAATGTATAAAAAACAGACATAAGATATTACATTATAGTATACTTTGCTATACTGTAACTCTCCTGAAACACTATACACAATGACACAAACATCAGTCATACAGTATGTTCTAGTATAATACAAGGTATAGGAGGTGACATTCTACACTATACATCATGTATTACACTATTCATTCATCACTTCAACAATACAACTTGTCCAACAAAGACAAATGGGTGTAATGGGGTCAAGGAGAACTGATACGGGAGGTGGGAGTCACAGACCCAAGCATTAAGGAAATATGCACATATGGGAAGGGTTCATATTTATCCTATGAAATGTTATAATTTCCACACATGTGCTAATATTTTGAGGGGGAGGGAGTGGGGCACAACGATATTTAGGGTGGTACAAGGTGTGCCTGCAGATTAGATTGACAGTCTTATTTTTCTTACTTTCCGATTCCTGTTTGTGGAGTTTATTGCCCAAGGATACAACACAGAACAGATATGTTCTCCGCATACGGTAGAGAGAACAGACTAGCAGTGTGTAATCCCTGTGTAATAGCCAGGCTTGGCGATGGGATGGAAGGGGGGTGGGGGGAGGCGGTGTCAAAGAGGACACTTGTGACTGGTCCCATGATTTTGAGGGGCCCCCAGACCTTTGGGAAACTCTGAAGTCCTGTTGGTGTCCTGTATGCAGTACTTTGGAGAAATGGAAATGGAGAGGCTGATTGACGGTGGGAGGCTGAATGACACAGAACAATGTGGAGGCTTAGGGGGTCATTCCGAGTTGATCGCTCGCTAATTACTTTTAGCAGCCGTGCAAAAGCATAGTCGCCAACCACGGGGGAGTGTATTTTCGCTTTGCAAGTGTGCAAACGCGTGTGCAGCCGAGTGGTACGAAAAAGTTGTTTTGCAGTTTCTGAGTAGCTCTGGACTTACTCAGCCCTTGTGATCACTTTAGCCTGTCCGGTCCCGGAATTGACGTCAGACACCCGCCCTGCAAATGCTTGGACATGCCTGCGTTTTTCCCAAAACTCCCAGAAAACGGTCAGTTGACACCCATAAACGCCTTCTTCCTGTCAATCTTGTGATCAGCTGTGCAAATGGATTCTTCGTTAAATCCATCGCCCAGCAACGAATTGCTTTGTACTTGAACAACGCGCGTGCACATTGCGGTGCATACGCATGCGCAGTAGTAACCTGTTCGCTGCGCTGTGAAAAATGGCAGTGAGCGATCAACCCTAAGTGACATGGGAATGTGGAGTCTGATAGGGTATCCAGTCTCTAGGTCGACCACACTTAGGTCGACACTGTATAGGTCGACCACTATTGATCGACCGTAAGTAGGTCGACATGGTTTCTAGGTCGACAAGGACTCTGGGTTGACATGTTCTAGGTCGACATGACAAAAGGTCGACATGGGTCTTTCACTTTTCTCTTACATCCTAGAGGATGCTAGGGACTCCGTAAGGACCATGGGGTATAGACGGGCTCCGCAGGAGACATGGGCACTCTAAAGACTTTAGATGGGTGTGCACTGGCTCCTCCCTCTATGCCCCTCCTCCAGACCTCAGTTAGATCCTGTGCCCAGAGAAGACTGGGTGCACTGCAGGGGAGCTCTACTGAGTTTCTCTGAAAAGACTTTTTGTTAGGTTTTTTATTTTCAGGGACCTACTTAACTGATAGGCTCTGCTTCTTAGACTACTGGACACCATTAGCTCCAGAGGGTCGGAACACAGGTATCGTCCTCGCTGTTCGTCCCGGAGCCGCGCCGCCGTCCTCCTCACAGAGCCGGAAGATAGAAGCCGGGTGAGTATAAGAAGAAAGAAGACTTCACAGGCGGCAGAAGACTTCAGATCTTCATTGAGGTACCGCGCAGCGGTAACGCTGCGTGCCATTGCTCCCACACACACACACACACACACACACACACACACACACACACACACACACAGCAAGCACTGTAAGGGTGCAGGGCGCAGGGGGGGGGGGGGGGCGCGGCGGCGCCCTGGGCAGCGATAAAAACCTCAAGGGACACTGGCTAGTACAGTATATACTGCGGAGGCAGTATATAAAAAAAAACCCGCCAGTATAAAGATTTTGAGCGGGACCGAAGCCCGCCGTCGAGGGGGCGGAGCTTGATCCTCCAGCACTAACCAGCGCCATTTTCTCCACAGCACGCTGCAGAGAAGCTGCTCCCCGAACTCTCCCCTGCTGAGCAAGTACAGAGGGCAAAACCGAGGGGGGGGGGGGGCACATTTTATTGACGCAGTGAGTGTTTTATTGGTATATAAAAGCGCTGTACAGACTGGGATTTTGTTCCAGTGTCCACTGGCGCTGGGTGTGTGCTGGCATACTCTCTCTCTGTCTCTCCAAAGGGCCTTATTGGGGGACTGTCTCCATATTTATATATCCCAGTGTGTGTGGTGGTGTCGGTACGTGTGTGTCGGCATGTCTGAAGCAGAAGGCTCGTCTAGGGAGGAGGTGGATCAGATGATTGTGGTGTCTCCGTCGGCGCCGCCGACACCGTATTGGTTGGATATGTGGAATGTTTTAAATGCAAATGTGACTTTATTACATAAAAGGTTGGACAAAGCAGAGTCCAGGGAAAAAGCAGGGAGTCAATCCATGGCTTTGACTGTGTCACAGGGCCCTTCGGGGTCTCAAAAACTTCCCCTTTCCCAGACAGCAGACACTGATACTGACACGGATTCTGACTCCAGTGTCGACTATGATGAGGCGAGGTTACACCCAAGGGTGGCCAAGAGTATTCAGTATTTGGTTATTGCAATTAAAGATGTTTTACATATCACAGAGGACCCCTCTGTCCCTGACACGAGGGTTTGCATGTTTAAGAAAAAGAAACTTGAGGTAACATTTCCCCCATCTCATGAGCTAAATGCCTTATTTGAAAAAGCTTGGGAAACTCCAGACAAGAAACTGCAGATTCCCAAGAGAATTATTATGGCGTATCCTTTCCCCTCACAGGATAGGTTACGGTGGGAATCCTCGCCCACGGTGGACAAGGCGTTAACGCGCTTATCCGAAAAGGTTGCACTACCGTCCCCGGACACGACAGCCCTCAAGGATCCTGCTGATCGCAGACAGAAAACTACCTTGAAATCAATTTATACACATACGGGTGCCTTGCTCAGACCGGCAGTAGCGTCGGCATGGGTGGGTAGTGCAATTGCAGCATGGGCAGATAACTTGTCATCTGACATTGACAACCTAGATAAGGATAGCATTTTATTGACCTTGGGTCACATTAAAGATGCAGCGTTATATATGAGAGAGGCTGCGAGGGACATTGGGCTGTTGGGTTCAAGAGCCAATGCCATGGCGATTTCTGCTAGACGGTCCTTGTGGACCCGCCAATGGACGGGTGATGCAGATTCAAAGAGACATATGGAAACTTTACCTTACAAGGGTGAGGTTTTATTTGAGAAGGGCCTCGCGGACCTGGTTTCCACAGCTACCGCGGGTAAGTCTTCTTTTTTACCTTACGTTCCCCCTCAGCAAAAGAAAACTCCTCAGTATCAGATGCAGTCCTTTCGGTCGCATAAGTCCAGAAGGGGTCGAGGCTCTTCCTTTCTCGCCATAGGTAAGAGTAGAGAGAAAAGAACGCCTGCAATGACTAGTTCCCAGGAACAAAAGTCCTCCCCGGCTTCTACAAAATCCACCGCATGACGCTGGGGCTCCACTGAAGGAGTCCGCGCCGGTGGGGGCACGTCTTCGACTCTTCAGCCAGGTCTGGGTTCTGTCGGATTTGGATCCTTGGGCCATAGAAATTGTATCCCAAGGCTACAAACTGGAATTCGAAGAAGTGCCTCCTCGCTGATTTTTCAAAACGGCTTTGCCAGCTTCTCCCCCAGAGAGGGAAATCGTTTCAGCTGCCATACAAAAGCTTTGTCAACAGCAAGTGGTTATCAAGGATCCCCTAATGCAACAGGGGAAAGGGTACTATTCAACCCTATTTGTGGTCCCGAAGCCGGATGGCTCGGTCAGACCCATTCTGAATCTAAAATCCCTAAACCTGTATTTGAAAAAATTAAACTTCAAGATGGAATCTCTCTGGGCAGTGATCTCCAGCCTGGAAGGGGGGGATTTTATGGTATCACTAGACATAAAGGATGGATACCTTCATGTCCCCATTTATCCCCCTCATCAGGCATACCTGAGATTCGCTGTACAGGACTGTCATTACCAGTTTCAGACGTTGCCGTTTGGGCTTTCCACGGCCCCGAGGATTTTCACCAAGGTAATGGCGGAAATGATGGTGCTCCTGCGCAAACAAGGAGTCACAATTATCCCATACTTGGACGATCTCCTGATAAAAGCGAGATCAAGAGATCAATTGATGAACAGCGTGTCGCTCTCCCTGAGAGTGCTGCAGCAACATGGCTGGATCCTAAATCTACCAAAGTCACAACTGATTCCAACGACTCGGCTATCATTCTTAGGCATAATTCTAGACTCGGAACAGAAGAGGTTTTTCCTTCCAATGGAAAAAGCCCAGGAACTACAGAACATGGTCAGAGACCTGCTAAAACCAAAAAGAGTGTCAGTTCATCAATGCACTCGAGTACTGGGAAAAATGGTGGCGGCCTACGAGGCCATCCCCTTCGACAGGTTCCATGCGAGGCCATTTCAGTGGGACCTTCTGGTCCCATCTGCAAATACACCAGAAAATAAGCCTGTCCCCCAGGGCCAGGGTGTCTCCCCTGTGGTGGCTGCAGGGTCCTCACCTTCTAGAGGGTCGCAGGTTCGGCATTCAAGACTGGGTTCTGGTGACCACGGACGCGAGCCTCCGAGGATGGGGAGCAGTCACACAAGGAAGAAACTTTCAGGGACTATGGTCAAGCCAGGAGGCTTGTCTACACATCAACGTGCTGGAATTGAGTGCCATATATAACGGCCTCCGACAAGCGGAGAATCTTCTTCGCGACCTACCCGTTCTGATTCAATCAGACAATGTCACAGCCGTGGCTCATGTAAACCGCCAAGGTGGAACAAGGAGCAGAGTGGCAATGGCGGAAGCCACCAGGATTCTTCGCTGGGCGGAAAATCACGTAAGCGCTCTGTCAGCAGTCTTCATTCCGGGAGTCGACAGCTGGGAAGCAGACTTCCTCAGCAGACACGATCTCCATCCAGGGGAGTGGGGTCTTCATCAAGAAGTTTTTGCAGAGATAACAAGTCATTGGGGACTTCCTCAAATAGACATGATGGCGTCACGCCTCAACAAGAAGCTTCGGAGGTATTGTGCCAGGTCAAGGGACCCTCAGGCAGTAGCAGTGGACGCCCTGGTGACACCATGGGTGTTTCAGTCGGTCTATGTGTTTCCTCCACTTCCACTCATCTCAATGATATTGAGAATCATAAGACGAAAAAGAGTGCAGACAATACTCATTGTTCCAGATTGGCCTCGAAGGGCCTGGTATCCAGATCTTCTGGAAATGCTCACAGACGAGCCGTGGCCTCTTCCTCTCAGGGATGACCTGTTGCAGCAGGGGCCCTGCGTGTTCCAAGACTTACAGCGGTTACGTTTGACGGCATTGCGGTTGAACACCAAATCCTAGCTGGGAAAGTTATTCCGGAGGAAATCATCCCTACTCTGTAAAAGCTAGGAAGGAGGTGACGGCGAAACATTGTCACCGTATCTGGAGGAAATATGTATCTTTGTGTGAAGCCAAGAATGTTCCTATGGAAGATTTCCACCTGGGCCGGTTTCTCCACTTTCTACAAACTGGATTGGATATGGGCCTAAAGTTAGGTTCCATTAAGGTGCAGATTTCGGTCCTATCAATATTCTTTCAGAAGGAGTTGGCTTCTCTCCCAGAAGTCCAGACTTTTGTAAAGGGAGTGCTGCACATCCAGCCTCCTTTTGTGCCCCCAGTGGCACCATGGGACCTTAACGTGGTGTTACGGTTCCTTAAATCACACTGGTTTGAACCTCTTCAAACGGTGGAATTAAAATTTCTAACTTGGAAAGTGGTCATGTTGCTGGCCTTGGCATCTGCAAGACGGGTGTCCGAATTGGCGGCTTTGTCTCACAAGAGCCCCTATCTGATTTTCCATGTGGATAGAGCAGATTTGAGAACTCGTCCTCAATTTCTGCCTAAGCTGGTTTCGTCATTTATTTCATATGAACCAACCTATTGTGGTGCCGGTGGCTACGGGGGACTTGGAGGATTCAAAGTCTCTTGATGTAGTCAGGGCCTTAAAAATTTATGTAGCCAGGACGGCTCGAGTTCGGAAAACAGAGGCACTGTTTGTCCTGTATGCAGCCAACAAAGTTGGCGCTCCTGCTTCTAAGCAGACTATTGCTCGCTGGATCTGTAACACGATTCAGCAGGCTCATTCTACGGCTGGATTGCCGTTACCTAATTCTGTAAAGGCCCATTCCACTAGAAAGGTGGGCTCTTCTTTGGCGGCTGCCCGAGGCGTCTCGGCTTTACAGCTTTGCCGAGCGGCTACTTAGTCGGGTTCAAACACTTTTGCAAAATTCTACAAGTTTGATACCCTGGCTGATGAGGACCTCATGTTTGCTCAATCGGTGCTGCAGAGTCATCTGCACTCTCCCGCCCGGTCTGGAGCTTTGGTATAATCCCCATGGTCCTTACGGAGTCCCCAGCATCCTCTAGGGCGTAAGAGAAAATAAGATTTTAAACCTAGCGGTAAATCTTTTTCTCCTAGTCCTTAGAGGATGCTGGGCGCCCGTCCCAGTGCGGACTAATTTTCTGCAAGGCTTGTATATAGTTGTTGCTTACATAAGGGTTATGTTACAGTTTAGATCAGTCTTTGGGCTGATGCTGTTTTGTTCATACTTTTAACTGGTTCGTGTATTCCATGTTGTACGGTGTGGATGGTGTGGGCTGGTATGTATCTTGCCCTTAGATTAACAAAAATCCTTTCCTCGTACTGTCCGTCTCCTCTGGGCACAGTTCTTTAACTGAGGTCTAGAGGAGGGGCATAGAGGGAGGAGCCAGTGCACACCCATCTAAAGTCTTTAGAGTGCCCATGTCTCCTGCAGAGTCCGTCTATACCCCATGGTCCTTACGGAGTCCCCAGCATCCTCTACGGACTAAGAGAAAAAGATTTACCGGTAGGTTTTTTTTTCCTTCATTTTTTTAACTTTTTCATACTTTATAATCCACGTGGACTGCAATTGGGAACGGTAACCTGAGCCGGGCACAGCGGGAGCGGAGGGAGACACCTTGCCTGAAGCATGGTGAGCAGACACAGTGCACAGATTTTTTACTGTGGGGGTTTATTCCTATAGTTTAATTCATGGCTACTAGTAATTACAGCTATTTATCCCATTATATCGAAGCCATATATAGTAGTGTTATGTAACCATTTGACAGAGCTTAGCTGAATCATAACAATGATCTCCTGTGGGCGAAAAGTGCAGAGGGGGAGAGGGGAGGGGGGCCAGTCAGCATTGGCAATCTCTGGTGACTAAAGCCAGGTACACACTAGACCACAGGTTCTCAAACTCGGTCCTCAGGACCCCACACAGTGCATGTTTTGCAGGTCTCCTCACAGAATCGCAAGTGAAATAATTAGCTCCACCTGTGGTCCTTTTCAAATGTGTCAGTGAGTAATTAGTACACCTGTGCACTTGCTGGGTTACCTACAAAACATGCACTGTGTGGGGTCCTGAGGACCGAGTTTGAGAACCACTGGGCTAGACAGTATTTTTAATGATATTGCCGATTCTAGCGGATCGGAACGTCATATTAATCAAATCGTCCAGTGTGTACACAATATGCGTACTTCCACGGTTTCTTCCGTCATCTGAAGATGAGACTGGTGATTCCATATGGCGGAATGGGGCGGAGGAATTACCTATTGTGTGGTTATTCACTACATTGTGCAGTGTTTACGGACTATACGATATGTCGGCCCGTCGCATCTGCCGTTGGCTGGGTACACACCATCTAGTGTGTACCTAGCTTAAAAGGCAGGAAGACAGACATCTTCCACGCTGAGCATCTATGATTTGCTGCTACAACAGAAGTGGGTGAAGAGAACAGAGACCGCAGTCTTTTTTGCTTTTCTCCCCTCGGCAGGCACATTAAATGATAGCAAGAATCTGATTGGTTACTATGGACAATAAAACCACGTCTGTTTTAGAAACTTTAGTGACTCTACACCCAGTTCTCTAATTAATGTAAGCTGAAATACTGATTGTAAAATGTCTCCTGAAAAAAATAAGGGTTTCAACATAGTAACATAGTTTCTGAGGTTGAAAAAAGACAATTTGTCCATCCAGTTCAACCTATTTATGGTCTCCTACGCTGTATTATTTTTAGGACTAATTTTGTCTTTTTCTAATGTCTGCCATTGTGTTTATTCCTCTTTTTTTTTTTTTTTTTGTAACTATAGTGCTTGACTACGCACCATATATATATATATCCTTATCCATTAGGTACTTATTGTCACAACTGAGGGCTGGTGTCGGCTGTGGGAAGCCTCAGTTGTAGGGGCTGAGGTGTATGTGAACTTGGGTGGTGAGATAGGACTCCTAGACATACGTATGGACCTGCAGCACCAAAGCCCGAAGGCGTGACCATGACAACAAAGGAAAATTCAGTTAGCAATAATGAGAACAGTCACAGTTCCCAGGAGTGCATATAGCCAGTCTCTAGGTGTGGTATAATTAAACACAGTCTTGAAGGACTTGAAGATGATATGTCCTTACCAACTCCGATGCACTGGGTAGCTGATGGAAAACAGAAGTTGATGACTGAGCTGCCGCGTTGTGCCAGATGGGACTGGTCCAATAGTAGAGCTGAGTTGGTAGTGCAGGAATGCACTTATGTAGCTTGAGTGCGAGGAATATACGGGTGATGCTTGAGAGCATATACAGGAGATGCTTGAGAGCACAGATTACTGGAATATTGAGACAGGCACCGCTGGAAGCTGGAAGCTGGTGTTGTAGTAATCGGTCAGACACAGGATGCAGTAATGGAATACTGCGGAGTCAGGCTGCACCATGAGGATTGGAATTGGTGCCAGTCTCTAGTGGAGCTTGCAGACGGCGATCACCACAATCAGGAGAGACTGCTATCACTAGGATGACAATTGAAGCACTGACAACTTTCCAGCCCAGGAACAGGATATTTATACCAGCTGGGAAACAGGGATTGACTGGCTGATTAAGCAGAGTCTAGAGTGCAACTGCTGGATAATTAGGCAGAAACCAGAGTGCAGCTGATAGGCTGAAAAGTAACGTGATGAAAACAAACATGGCTGCGCCCATGTTTGAACTTGGAGGGAAAGACTGTTTGTAACTTGCATGTGAGGTTTAACCATGAAGCTGCCAGAATCACAGTGAAGAGACTTGAGACAATGAGATGCAGCGTACTGCATGCAGACAGTGCAGATGGAATCCAGGCTTGGAACGCTGGGACAGTCTCAAGAGGCATTTGGAAGGTAAATACTGATAAGGAATTACCTGGATCGTGACTCTTATCTAGCCCATTCTTAAAGGTATTGACTGAGTCCGCCATTACTACGCGCTCAGGCAGGGAATTCCAAACACGTATTGTCCTTAGTGAAGAAACCTTTACGTCTCTGTAAGCGAAATCTGCTCTCCTCCAACCTAAGCGGGTGTCTACATGTCCTCTGCGTTGATCTTACCAAAAACAGATCCCCGCAAGCTCTGTGTATTATCCCCTTATATATTTGTAGATGTTGATAATGTCCCCTCTTAGTCTCCTATTTTCCAGTGTAAACATGCCTAGTCTTGCAAGCCTTTCCTCGTATTACAGCGTCTCCATCACCTTAATTAGTTTGATCGCCCGCCTCTGCACCTTTTCTAGTTCCAAGATATCCTTTTAGTAATATGGTGCACAAAATTGTGCACAGTATTCAAGATGTGGCCTCACTAGGGTTTATATAATGGGAGTATAACACTCTCATCCCTTGCGTCAGTTCCCCGATTTATACATGCTAATACCTTGTTAGCCTTCTTTGCTGCAATCCTACTTTGGATACTGCTGCTTAGTTTGCTATCTATGTGAACACCTAACTCTTTTTCCAGTACAGAATCCCCTAATTTTACGGTTACCCCATTTAGTATGTATGTGTTATTTTTGTTCTTGCTACCAAAGTGCATTAGCTTACTTAGTATGAGCTTCAATACATGACTATGAGCTTCAATACAGACAAGTGTCTGTATTGAAGCTCATTCTCCATTTTACTGCCCATGCTTCCAGTTTTACGAAGTCGTTCTGAAGAGACTTTGCATCTCCCTCAGTATTTATAATCTTACACAATTTGGTATCGTCTGCAAAAATTGACACCATTCTCTCTAGATCTACTGCTAGATCGTTAATAAAGATGTTGAACATTAGTGATCCAAGTACAGACCCTTGCGGCACACCACTTAGTACCTCAGTCCAATTTGAAAATGTTCCATTTACAACAACGTGCTGCTCCCTATTATCTAACCAATTTGTGACCCAAGTGCATATCTCATCATATCTGACTCCCTAGCCCTAGTTCTTGTAACTTATAGATAAGTCGCATGTGTGGTACTGTATTGAAAGCTTTAGCAAAGTCTAAAAAGATTACATCCGCCTCCTTATCCTAATCAAGGTTCTCACTAACCGTTTCATAAAAACCTAGTAAGTTTGTTTGACATGATCTATCCTTCACAAATCCGTGTTGGTTCCTATTAATAACCTTATTGGTTTCAATGAATTTCTGTATACTATCCCTTAGAATACCTTCCAGTACTTTCCCAACTATATATGTGAGACTAACGGATCTATAATTACCCGGTTTGGCTTTACTTCCCTTTTTGAATATCGGCACTACTTTCGCTATACGCCAGTCTTTGGGAACCATGCCTGATGTAAGTGAGTCATTGAAGATCAAAAATAGCGGTCTTGCTAGTTCAGAGTGTAGCTTCATGACAGCCTTTGTGCGAATTCCGTCGGGACCAGGTGATTTTTTTTTTTTAATCGGTCTCAGACTACCTCCTCACTTAAATGAGCACTTAGCAGTGATACATTATCTTTGTTGAGATTGTGTGTTAATCCTTGCATCTGGTGAATACCGATGAGAAAAACTCATTTAATTTATCCACAATGTCATTATAGTTTTTGATTAAGACTCCCAGCTTGTCCTTTAAAGGGCCTGTACTCTCCTTCTTTATTATTTTGTTGTTGATATATTTAAAAAAAATTGTGGGTTTGATTTGCTTTCCTTTGCTACTAGCTTTTCATTTTCTACTTTAGCCGCTCCTATTTTTAAAAAAAATATTTTGTTACAATCCTTAAAGTGCTGGAATGACTACGCTTTCACATCCGATTTATATTTTTTGAACGCTCGCCTTTTTTTGCCCATTAGTTCTTTAATCTTTTTGTTAAGCCACATTGGTTTGGAATTTTTAGTCTGCTTTCTTTTGATCTTTCTGTGACAGAGGGACCGCTCCTCCGGTTGCTAGAGGGAACAGTCTCATCCAGCTCTGTAATTTCCTCACTAGCATCCTCCGAATCTTCATCCAGTTGGGCCAATTTATTGGGGTTTGATAGCTCAGAGATGTCGTGCCTTCCCTTCTTTTTCTAAATGGATAAAAATGCATGCAATACTCACATTGAGCTGGTGCAGGATTGGATGGAAATCAGAGGCGTGTCAATAGAACTGCTGACTGTTTTCTCCTTTACTGCTACTTCTGACCATCAACATTGCACACTTGCCCCTTCCATATATTAGTCGCAAAAGACTGTCCACATGGTCTCAATCAACTTTATTTAAATGTCTCTTTACAGCCCAGTTATGCCTCTGCATTTGTTAGTGTATATGCAATTGAAATGTGTACGACTGCATCACACGTACTTACACACACATAGGGTCTGATTCAGAGTAGTATGCAAACCTGGCTGCACTCATCAAGGTAGTAATTGCAGAAGGGGGTGGCAAGAGGGTTGTCAATTTTATTGTCTGGGGCCCCCACAAGTCTTAATCCGGCCTTGGCTAAGATGTGTGTCTGAATGAATGGTGCATCACTCTTTCATGAGAGATATTTTAGATATTCTGCGAGGCGCTATATATCAATACAAGAACACACTTTTTTTTCGCATCAATTAACATCAGATCTGTGTGACGTTTCTACACCCAGTGACATCCTCGTGCTCATGAGCTGACTTTTGTTTGACGGGCTAATATGTATTATGCCTTGTTTCTCTTACGTCCTAGAGGATGCTGGGGTCCATATTAGTACCATGGGGTATAGACTGGTCCACCAGGAGCCATTGGCACTTTAAGAGTTTAACAGTGTGGGTTGGCTCCTCCCTCTATGCCCCTCCTACCAGACCCAGTTTAGAAAATGTGCCCTGTTCTGCACATCCAGCCTTCCTTTGTGGCGCCGACGGCTCCCTGGGATCTTGATGTGGTGTTGCATTTCCTGCAATCGGATTGGTTTAGGCCTTCACAGGAGGCTGAGGTCAAGTTTCTCACGTGGAAGGCTTTCACTTTGTTGGCCTTAGCTTCTGCACGACTTGTGTCGGAATTGGGGGCTATGTCCTGTAAAAGTCCCTATTTGGTCTTCCATGAAGATAGGGCGTGTCGGCTTTTCATATCAACCAACCTATTGTGGTGACAGTGGCTACTGACTCCTCAATTGCTTCAAAGGCCTTGGGTGTTGTGAGGGCTTTGAAGATCTATGTGAAGAGGACTGCTCGTCACAGAAAATTGAACTCTCTGTTTGTCCTGTATGATCCCAAGAAGATTGGGTGTCCTGCTTCTAAGCAGACGATTTCTCGCTGGATCCAGCATGCATATTCTACGGCAGGATTGCCGTGTCCAAAATCGGTTAAGGCCCACTCTACTCGTAAGGTGGGTTCTTCCTGGGCAGCTGCCCGGGGTGTCTAGGCTTTACAGCTTTGCAGAGCGGCTACTTGGTCTGGGTCGAACACGTTTGCTAAGTTTTACAAGTTCAATACTTTGGCCTCTGGGGACCTCAAGTTTGGTCAAGCAGTTCTGCAGGAGCCTGCGTGCTCTCCCTCCCGTTCTGGGAGCTTTGGTACATCCCCATGGTACTAATATGGGGTGTAGTATGGTATGCCGGCGGCCGGGCTCCCGGCGACCAGCATACCGGCGCCGGGAGCCCGACCGCCGGCATAAATACCGACAGTGTGGCGAGTGCAAAGGAGCCCCTTGCGGGCTCGCTGCGCATGCTGCTCTCGCCACGCTGCAGGCACGGTGGCGCGCTACGCGCGTTACGCTATTTATTCTCCCTCCAGGGGGGTCGTGGACCCCCACGAGGGAGAATAGCTGTCGGTATGCCGGGTGTCGAGATCCCGTCGCCGGTATACTGTGCGCCGGGATCCCGACATTCGGCATACTGAAGACCACCCCTAATATGGACCCCAGCATCCTCTAGGACTCAAGAGAAAATAGGATTTTAATTACCTACCGGTAAATCCTTTTCTTGTAGTCCGTAGAGGATGCTGGGCGCCCGCCCAGCACTTCCTTATCCTGCAGTGGTTCTTTGGTTCAGTACTGCCTTGTTCCTAGGTAGGTTCTGCGTTTCTTTACTGTTTCAATACTGTTTCAGCTGTTGCTGAGTTTTCCGGCTTGTTTGCCTTGTTTGTGTGAGCTGGTATGAATCTCGCCACTATCTGAGTAATTCCTTCTCTCGAGGTATGTTGTCTCCTCGGGCACAGTTTCTAGACTGGGTCTGGTAGGACGGGCATAGAGGGAGGAGCCAGCCCACACTGTTAAACTCTTAAAGTGCCAATGACTATTGGAGGACCCGTCTATACCCGATGGTACTAATATGGACCCCACCATCCTCTACGAACTACAAGAAAATGATTTACCGGTACGTAATTAAAATCCTAATTTCTCTTGACGAGATGAATTCCTCAGTTCAGGGCTTTGTAAGACACAAAGACATGGATTTTTTTCTGTGTGTTTGGCTTCAGTCAGCCACAAAACAGATTGAGAATGTCGGCTTGCCGCACTTGGTTGTGCATTTGCCTAGTCGGGATGAAATGTTGCTGTAGATTTATTGCTTTGTTTTTTTGATATGTAAACTTATTGTAGAACCAAGATTATTTATGAAACGTACATTATTTTCTAAAACTGGTGTAGTTATGCTTAGTTAGTAGTTACCCTGTTCTTGTCCTATATTGTCTTTAACTGTAAGTCACTGTTTTCCTGTTTTGATTATGTGCATATGTACTCTGTAATTGGGCGCTGCGGAAACCTTGTGGCGCCATCTAAATAAAGGATGATGATAATAATAATAATAATAATAATAATAATAAAAGGAATACTCTATGAAGCTGATTATGTGAACATGTGCAGTTAACCACAATCCATAGTTGACATTTATCTGTAACATGTTTTAGGAGTATCTACATATATAAGCCTTGTAGCTAATATAACAATCATTACCTTATACTTAGCCTGTACAGGTGTTAGATACAGGAGGGGAGGTATTTATTTATTCACTGTCCATTGCACCCAGATAGTAACATTCCTAATCTAAAGTTCTATACTTTTTGCCTGCTAGATCTTGCAAGAATTCAATTGTTTGAGAGGTAGGCAGAAGAGGCAATTGCCCTCAAGCAACACTGGTGCAGATGTAGGGTTATCCAGGGTAATTTTCAGACAAAAACAAAACTTTCTGGTAATTTTCAGACACCAGTTTCATGGCCAACTTAAATGGCTATCTATTTTTCTCATACGTCCTAGAGGATGCTGGGGATGCTTCAAGAACCATGGGGTATAGACGGGATCCGCAGGAGACATGGACACACTATAAGACTTTGAATGGGTGTGAACTGGCTCCTCCCCCTATGCCCCTCCTCCAGACTCCTGTTAGATTCTGTGCCCAGTGAGACTGGATGCATACTGAGGAGCTCTCCTGAGTTTCTCAGAAAAATACTTTATTTAGTTTTGTTATTTTCAGGGAGACCTGCTGGCTACAGGCTCCCTGCATCGTGGGAGTGAGAGGAGAGAAGCAGACCTACTTCTTAAGAGTTCAAGGGCTCTGCTTCTTAGGCTACTGGACACCATTAGCTCCAGAGGGTTCGATCACTACGGTACGCCTAGCTGCTTGTTCCCAGAGCCGCGCCGTCGCCCCCTCACAAAAGCCGGAAGATAGAAGCCGGGTGAGTATGAGAAGGCAGAAGACTTCAGTGACGGCAAAAGAGGTACCGCACAGCGGCCGCGCTGCGCGTTATGCTCCCACCCTTATCACGGCACTGCAGGGTGCAGGGCGCAGGGGGGGCGCCCTGGGCAGCATGAGACCTCAGATCAGACTGGCATGTATAGTAACAGTGCTCCGGGCACTAGTTTACGGACCCCCGCCAGTATAATCCGTATTTTGAGCGGGACTGAAGCGCGCCATGTAGGGGGCGTGGCTTAGCCGCACAGCTCTGACCAGCGCCATCTTCTCTTTCCTCAGAAGCTGCAGAGACGCTGACCCTGTCCTCCGCACTGCTGTACAAGTAACAGGGTGAAAAAGGGGGGGGCACAGGCAATTTGGTTCTGATTGATTATATAAAAAGCGCTAACAGGGCTGGGCAGTCACCTTACTGGCCTCAGTACCGGGATAGGCGCTGGGTGTGAGCTGGCAGATCTGTCTCTGTGTCCCTCTTGCAGGCTTTATTGTGGGTCTGTCTCCTATAGCCCCAGTGTGCTTGTGGCTGTCGGTACGTGTGTGTCGATATGTCTGAGGCGGAATGCTCTTCCCAGGAGGAGGCTGGAGTGCGGACAGAAAATACTGTGAGAGTGGCTGTGTCGGCACCGCCGACGGATGATTGGGTGAATATGTTGAGTGTTTTAAATGAAAATGTGACAAAATTGAATAAGAGATTTGATAAATCTGAGTTTAAGAACCAAACATGGAGAAAATCCATGGAAGATGCTTTGTCACAGATCCAGACCCCTTCGAGGTCGCAGAAACGTGCATTTGCCCAGATAGTAGATACAGATACCGACACAGGCTCTGATTCGAGTGTCGACTATAGTGATGCCAGATTACATCCAAAACTGGCTAAGAGTATTCGGTACATGATTGTGCCGATAAAGGACGTACTACATATTACTGAGGACCCTGCTGTCCCTGAGACAAGGGTCTGAATGTTTAAAGGAAAGAAACCTGAGGTAACGTTTCCTCCCTCTCATGAACTGAACACACTTTTTGAAAAGGCTTGGGAAAATCCGGACAAAAAGATTCAGGTTCCCAAAAGAATTCCAGTGGCATATCCGTTCCCCTCTGGGGACAAGGAAAGGTGGGAGTCAATCCCCACGGTAGACAAAGCTTTAGCGCATCTATCCAAAAAGGTGGCGCTTCCGTCCCTTGACACGGCAGCCCTAAAGGATCCTGCGGATCGTAAGCAGGAAAATACACTAAAACCCATTTATGTCACTACAGGTTCGCTACTCAGGCCTGCCGTTGCTGCGGCATGGGTGAGTAGCGCTATTGAAAAGTGGGCAGATAACTTGTCATCTGAGGTAGATTCCCTAGACAGGGATAGTGTACTTTTGACTCTGGGTCACAGCATATTTAAAAGAAGCTGTAAGGGATATTGGCCTTTTGGGTTCAAGGGCCAATGCCATGGCGGTCTCTGCAAGGAGAGCGTTGTGGTTACATCAATGGATTGCTGACGCTGACTCTAAGAAGGCGATGGAGGCTCTACCGTTTAACGGTAGGGTTTTGTTTGGCGACGGCCTCACTGACCTGTTGTCTACGGCTACCTCGGGTAAGTCTTCCTTTTTACCTTATGTCCCTGCACAGCAGAAGAAATCGCCTCACTATCAGATGCAGTCCTTTCGGCTCAATAGATTCAAAAAAGGATGTGGGTCCTCCTTCCTTGCTGCAAGGGGGAGAGGTCGGGGAAAAAGGTCACAAGCTGTGGCAAGTTCCCAGGAGCAGAAGTCCTCTCCAGCTTCTACCAAATCCACCGCATGACGCTGGGGCTCCTCTGAGGGAGTCCGCACCAGTGGGGGCACGTCTCAAGCTCTTCAGCCTGGTCTGGGTACACTCGGACCTGGATCCCTGGATAGTAGACATTATAACCCAGGGGTACAAGTTAGAGCTTCAAGACGTGCCCCCTCACCGATTTTTCAAATTGGCCTTGCCAGCTTCTCTTCCAGAAAGAGAGATGGTAAGCGCTGCGATACTAAAGTTGTGTCAAAATCAAGTGATTGTCACGGTGCCCCCGTCTCAACAGGGGGAAGGTTTTTATTCGAGCCTGTTCGTGGTCCCAAAGCTGGATGGCTCAGTCAGACCGATTCTTAACCTAAAATCCCTCAATTTCTTTCTGAAAAGATTCAAGTTCAAGATGGAGTCTCTACGAGCAGTGTTCTCCAGTCTGGAGGAGGGGGATTTTATGGTGTCGGTCGACATAAAAGATACATACTAACATGTCCCCATATATCCTCCACATCAGGCTTACCTGAGATTTGCGGTGCAGGGTTGTCATTACCAATTTCAGACGTTGCCGTTTGGTCTATCCACGGCTCCGAGGATTTTCACCAAAGTAATGGCGAAAATGATTGTTCTTCTGTGCAAGCAGGGAATCACAATTATCCCGTACTTGGACGATCTCCTCATAAAGGCGAGGTCCAAGGAGCAATTGTTGAGGAATGTTGCCCTTTCACTGACGATTCTGCAACAACATGGTTGGCTCCTAAATTTGCCAAAATCACAGTTGGATCCAACGACACGGCTGTCGTTCCTGGGTATGATTCTGGATACAGAATTGCAGAGAGTTTTTCTTCCAGTGGAAAAAGCTCTGGAAATACAGAACATGGTAAAACAGATTCTGAAACCGGCAAAGGTGTCAGTTCTTCACTGCACTCGGTTGCTGTGGAAGATGGTGTCGGCTTACGAGGCCATATCGTATGGAAGGTTCCATGCCAGGGTGTTTCAGTGGAACCTGCTGGACCAGTGGTCCGGGTCTCACCTGGACATGCACCGGAAAATAATTCTATCTCCCAGGACCAGAATTTCACTTCTGTGGTGGCTGCACAGTTCTCACCTTCTGGAAGGACGCAGGTTCGGGATTAAGGACTGGATCCTGGTGACCACAGATGCAAGCCTCCGAGGCTGGGGAGCAGTCACACAGGGAAGAAACTTTCAGGGAAAGTGGTCAAGCCAGGAAGCTTGTCTACACATAAACATTCTGGAATTAAGGCGCTATATACAACGGCATACTGCAAGCAGAACATCTTCTTCGAGGTCTGCCGGTCTTGATTCAGTCGGACAACGTGACAGCAGTGGCGTACATAAACCGCCAAGGCGTAACGAAGAGCAGAGCGGCGATGGCCGAGGCCACGAAAATTCTTCGCTGGGCGGAAAAGCAGGCCAGCGCTCTGTCAGCGGTCTTAATTCCAGGAGTGGACAACTGGGAAGCAGACTTCCTCAGCAGACACGATCTCCATCCAGGAGAGTGGGGTCTTCATCAAGAGGTCTTTGCAGAAGTTACAAGTCATTGGGAAGTTCCTCAAGTGGACATGATGGCGTCCCGCCTCAACAAGAAACTTCAGAGATATTGTTCCAGGTCAAGGGACCCTCAAGCGATAGCGGTGGACGCCCTAGTGACACCGTGGGTGTTTCAGTCGGTCTATGTGTTCCCTCCACTTCCACTCATTCCAAAGGTGATAAAAATTATAAGAATAACAAGGGTTCAGGCGATCCTCATTGTTCCGTATTGGCCAAGAAGGGCCTGGTATCCAGATCTTCAGGAGTTGCTCATAGAAGATCCCTGGCCTCTTCCTCTTCGGGAGGACCTGTTACGACAGGGGCCGTGCGTGTATCAGGACTTGCAGAGGCTGCGTTTGACGGCGTGGAGGTTGAACGCCAGATCCTAGCCCGAAAGGGTATTCCCAGTGAAGTCATTCCTACACTTCTTCAGGTTAGAAAAGAAGTAATGGCAAAGCATTACCACCGTATTTGGAGAAAATATGTCTCTTGGTGTGAATCCAAGAAGGCTCCTACGGAGGAATTTCACCTGGGGCGTTTGCTCCATTTCCTACAAGCAGGTGTGGAGGCGGGTCTAAAGTTAGGCTCTATTAAAGTACAGATTTCGACCTTGTCAATCTTTTTTCAAAAGGAATTGGCCTCTCTTCCAGAGGTTCAGACCTCCGTAAAAGGCGTGCTGCACATCCAACCTCCCTTTGTGCCCCCAGTGGCACCATGGGATCTTAATGTGGTGTTGCAATTCTTGCAATCACATTGGTTTGAATCTTTGCACAAGGTTGAGTTAAAATTCCTTACTTGGAAAGTGGTCATGTTGTTGGCCTTGGCGTCCTCAAGGCGAGTGTCTGAGTTGGCGGTTTTGTCTCACAAAAGCCCCTACTTGATTTTCCACGCTGATAGAGCGGAGTTGAGATCTCGTCAGCAATTTCTGCCAAAAGTGGTTTCATCATTTCATGTTAACCAGCCAATTGTGGTGCCAGTGGCTACAGACGCCCTGGCGGAGTCAAAGTCTCTCGATGTGGTAAGAGCTTTGAAGATCTATGTCGCCAGAACGGCGCTGATTAGGAAAACAGAGTCTCTGTTTGTCCTGTTGGCTCCCAACAAGATTGGGGCTCCTGCTTCTAAGCAGACTATTGCGCGTTGGATCTGTAATACAATTCAGCAGGCTCATTCTACGGCAGGATTGCCGTTACCGGAATCGGTGAAGGCCCATTCTACCAGAAAGGTGGGCTCATTTTGGGCGGCTGCCCGAGGGGTCTCGGCATTACAGCTTTGCCGAGCTGCTACTTGGTCGGGATCAAACACCTTTGCGAAGTTTTACAAGTTTGATACTGGCTGAGGAAGACCTCTTGTTTGGTCAATCGGTGTTGCAGAGTCATCCGCACTCTCCCGCCCGTTCTAGAGCTTTGGTATAAACCCCATGGTTCTTGAAGCATCCCCAGCATCCTCTAGGACGTATGAGAAAATAGGATTTTAATACCTACCGGTAAATCCTTTTCTCTTAGTCCGTAGAAGATGCTGGGCGCCCGTCCCAGTGCGGGCTGTATCTGCAGTTATAGGTTATAGTTACACACAGGTTGTGTTGGAGTTCAGTCAGTTTGTGACCAATGTTGATTATGACGTTGCATGCGTTGTTGTTGAATGCCATGTTGTACGGCGTGTTAGTGGTGTGAGTTGGTATGTATCTCACCTTAGGTTAAAATAATTAAATAAATCCTTTTCCTCGAAATGTCCGTCTCCCTGGGCACAGTTCCTATAACTGGAGTCTGGAGGAGGGGCATAGGGGGAGGAGCCAGTTCACACCCATTCAAAGTATTATAGTGTGCCCATGTCTCCTGCGGATCCCGTCTATACCCCATGGTTCTTGAAGCATCCCCAGCATCCTCTACGGACTAAGAGAAGAGGATTTACCGGTAGTTATTAAAATCCTATTATTACCCCCCCCCCCCCGAGTACCCTGTCTGAAAATTACCCCAGTCCGCCTTACTTTCATTGTTCTGTCCTGCTACAGAATTGCTACAGTGAGAGAACTTAACCCCTAGATTGCACCATATGGCCCAACTCAGAGGTGACCTTCTGGCCTTCAGGATATGCCATGCTACCCTAGAGTGTCTCAGGGTAGCCCATCTCCTACTATTCCCTAGGTGGGTAAAAGTGGTTCTTACAAACTGTCAAATTGTATGTTTCTGAGTTTAGAGGACTATGGGGGTAATTCCAAGTTGATCGCAGCAGGAAATTTTTTAGCAGTTGGGCAAAACCATGTGCACTGCAGGGGGGGCAGATATAACATGTGCAGAGAGAGAGAGATTTGGGTGTGGTGAGTTCAATCTGCAATCTAAATTGCAGTGTAAAAATAAAGCATCCAGTATTTACCCTACACAGAAACAAAATAACCCACCCAAATCTAACTCTCTCTGCAAATGTTATATCTGCCCCCCCTGCAGTGCACATGGTTTTGCCCAACTGCTAAAAAATTTCCTGCTGCGATCAACTTGGAATTAGGCCCTATGTAAAGAGGACTATGGGTATGTGATTCACAAATCTGGGGTGAGATTGGGCTGCGAGGGGGTGAGTTGCGGTGCCAATGATGGCGTTTCCACTCCATTACAATGAATTTGTTTTTGCAATGGTGGTGTTCCACTACATTACAATGGCTTTGTTTTAGCAATTTCAGCAATGTTTATATTATTATATGTTGTTTTCTAAAGTTTAGTAAGTGCATAAAATAAATAAAAATGATTGATGTCAATGCCTTATTTAATATTCACAAGGCCCAATGGGGGTCATTCCGAGTTGTTCGCTCGCTGCCGATTTTCGCAGCGCAGCGATCAGGTAAAAAAATAGCATTTTTGCGCATACGTATGGGCCGCAATGCGCACGCGCGTCGTACGGGTACAAAGCCCATTGTGGTTGTGCACAGGTTCTAGCAAAGTTTTTATTTGCACTGACGGCGGCAAAAAGATTGACAGGAAGTGGGTGCTTCTGGGTGTCAACTGACTGTTTTCAGGGAGTGTTTGGAAAAACGCAGGCGTGGCTGGGCGTTCGCTGGGCGGGTGTATGACGTCAAATCCGGACACGAATAGGCTGAAGTGATCGCAAGCGCTGAGTAGGTTCAGAGCTACTCTGAAACTGCACAAACTGTTTTTGCAGAGCTCACCTGCACAAGCGTTTGCACTTCTGCAAAGCGAAAATACACTCCCCAGTGGGCGGCGGCATAGTGCTTGCACAGCTGCTAAAACTAGCTAGCGAGAAATCAACTCGGAATGACCCCCCAATGTGCAAGTGAAACAGAAACTGTTGGATTTTTGTTTGACCATCAGTGTAATGTAGTTTTCTTTCTTTCTACAGTTTGTGCAATAACATAGGTCGGACATGTGTATTCTGACTTCCCCTGTCTTATTTCCTTGAGCTACTGTACAAACCGCATCATGATTTAAGGTGTTGGCAGCTGTTATTCAAATTATTGGTTTCTTCAAGCTTATAAAATACTGGAATTCACTTGTGGTTATTAGTGGTTAACAGACAGGTGATACCAACAGTGTCATATTCAGCATAGTCTCTGAATAATATGCAAATATTATGTTCTGTTATATGATATGTACATAGGCGTGCGCAGCACATTTTATTAGGGGGTGCACCATTGGAGGGGTGTGTCTAGCACCCCCTTTTGGGCGTGTCTAGCACCATCTATTGATGGTCAACGCAATATAAAATATCCACCCTTGTACCAATACTAATAATACAGATGCATTGTCAGATGTTGTGGTGTGCACCAAACACACACCCCTGATGGCACTCACTGCAATTACACTGCTCTTTCTCAGCCTGGTCTGGCTCCCCCTCTCTTTCCCCTACAAGCTGCAGCAGCTTACTTGTAAGTCAGTCACTCACTGACACTGACAGTGGAAGACTAGTACTGCTGCTGCTGGAAAACCGAGTGACGTGTCAATGCTGCTGCTGGCCGCCTGCCAGTATTGAATTTGTCTTCCTAAGAGGAATGCCTGCTGCTCCTCATCAGTGGCTGGCGTTGGCATAGAATAGAAGGAGAGAGGTGGGCGTGTGGCGGGTGTGACAGGTGGGCGTGCGAGCAGCATGACATAATCACGTCACATCACGCTGTTTTTGTACATGGAGGTGGAGCCGGGAGTTTGAATGCCGGTGGCAGTGGCACCCTTGATTAACCCAGGCATCCGGTCAGTAATGCAGTCCTGACAGGGTGCAACGCAGAGGGGACAGTAATGAGCCTGCTCGGCGATCGCTGCACCAGGCATGTGAGATCGGGGTGCTGGACATTAGGGGGTGCCTGTGCGCACCAGGCACCCCCCCTGCGCACACCTATGGATATGGATTGTTTCTTTGTTAACTTTTTTTCATATATATGAGGAAGTATATTATTACAGGTAAGACAAGTAAGCCTACTTAAGATCTACACAATCTTTGTCTATTTTGAACGGGTATGGGTCGTTGGGTCGACACATCTTAGGTTGACAGTCATTAGGTTGACCACTATTGGTCGACATGCATTAGGTCGACAGGGTCACTAGGTCGAAATGGGCATTAGATCGACATGTACTAGTTCGACAGGTCAAAAAGTTGTTTGATTTTATTTTTATTTTTTTGGAGCAATTTTCTTTGTAAAGTGACGAAACCGCAATTAGTGCACCTTGTCCCCTCGTATGGTTCGCTTCGCTCGCCATGCTTCGGGCAAGGTGCTTCGCTGCACTCGGCACAGGTTACCATTCCCAATCGTAGTCCACGTGGATCATAAAATGTGAAAAAGCCAAAAAATTTAAAAAATGTGAAAAACTAATTTCGACCTTTTGAACTGTCGACCTAATAACTATGTCGACCGATATATCCCTTTTGAACAGTCTATACACCAAATTTATGTTGCTTGCTGTGAATATCTATCTATCTATCTATCTATCTATCTATCTATCTATCTATCTATCTGTATTTGCTTTAATGTGTAGCACAGCCTACTTCGTGATTTTTTAATTTGAGATAGCAGAGAAAAAAATTAAAATATAAAAACACACAGCCATTTTATTGCTACAGCATAACCAGTGTTGCCCTATATCTATATATGTAGCTTCACTCTTGATTGCTACTTACGCCAAATGATCTAGATTGTTAGGCAAGTGGCATTTAAAGCCACCTTTGGCAATTTTCTAGCAAGGGGATCATATACCTCTCCAGGCCCGGCGCTCACCGCTCAGCAAAGGGATGCAGTGCAGGGAGGCGCCAGGAAGGAGAGGCACTCTTCCTGCTCTGCATCCCTGTGCTGAGCAAACATCCCCGCTGCCGCCTGCTGCGCCTGTCCAGAGGCGTCGGAACGGGGGAGGGGGAGAGGAGGAGGAGGAGGAGTACCCACAGCTTGCGGTATTACTCATTATATACCGCCTGACACTGTGTTGCAGGCCGTAATGAGAAGATGAGCAGAGACTCTTCAATGATACGAGGAGGAGGAAGGGGGAATCGGGGAGCTTAATGTAGGATCAGCCCTTTACGTCTCTGCCCCCACCCGCATTGCAGCAGTCTCTCTTTCTCTCTCGTTGGCCGCACTGACTGATGGGAGGAGGGACGGACCGGAGCTCCGGGGCTGGCTGCTGCTGCAGTGAGTACTCGGAGCCTAGCAGCTTAACAACGGAGCCAGTGAGCAGAAAGCCAGGCAGCTGCCAGGCTTAGCAAAGTATGTTTTGAAATTGAATTTTGTTAAATACCATGGTACTGAAATATCTCTCTCGTGTCTATTTATTTACCTCTACTGCATATCTATATCTATCTATCTCTACTGTATATCTATGTCTGTCTATATATCTATCTATCTCTACACTATATCTATGTCTGTTTATCTATGCCAATTCCCACCACCTGCCGAGCGATTTGCATTAGTTGCTATCTGTTCTGACTAGCAAGCACTTTGGGCTAGGCTGCAGACTGCACTGCAACACGGGAGGATGAGCTGCCAGACTTCCTTATGTAAGTGGCTGGAAAGAGAGTGAGTGAAAGTGTGTGTGTGTATGTATACAGTATATGTATGTGTGTGTATGTGCGACTGTGTATGTGTGTAATGTATGTACAGTATGTGTGTTGTGTGTGACTGTGCGGCATAATGTGTGTAAGCGTCACTGCAACATGGGGCGTTACGTGTGTAGGTTTCACTACTACAGGGTGCGTTATGTGTGTAAGCGTCCTTGGTACAGGGGGCGTTGCATGTGTAAGAGTCCCTGATACAGGAGGCGTTACGTGTGTAAGCGTCACTGGTACAAGGGGCGTTACATGTGTAAGCGGCACTACTACAGGGAGCATTTGAGTATAAGCGTCACTGCTACAGGGTGGCGTTATATGTGCTGTCCCATTGTAAAGTATAGGAGGGCGCAAATTTATAGTTTGCAGGGGAGCACAGAATACCCTAGCACTGGCCCTGTACCTCTCTATTTTCTCTGACGTCCTAGTGGATGCTGGGAACTTCGTAAGGACCATGGGGAATAGCGGCTCCGCAGGAGATTGGGCACAAAAGTAAAGCTTTAGGACTACCTGGTGTGCACTGGCTCCTCCCCCTATGACCCTCCTCCAAGCCTCCGTTAGATTTTTGTGCCCGGCCGAGAAGGGTGCACACTAGGGGCTCTCCTGAGCTTCTTAGTGAAAGTTTAGTTTTAGGTTTTTTATTTTCAGTGAGACCTGCTGGCAACAGGCTCACTGCATCGAGGGACTAAGGGGAGAAGAAGCGAACCTACCTAAGTGGTGGTTGCTTGGGCTTCTTAGGCTACTGGACACCATTAGCTCCAGAGGGACCGAACACAGGCCCAGCCTCGGAGCTCGGTCCCAGAGCCGCGCCGCCGGCCCCCTTACAGAGCCAGAAGCAAGAAGAGGTCCGGAAAAATCGGCGGCAGAAGACATCAGTCTTCAACAAGGTAGCGCACAGCACTGCAGCTGTGCGCCATTGTTACTCAGGCACACTTCATACTTCGGTCACTGAGGGTGCAGGGCGCTAGGGGGGGGCGCCCTGAGCAGCAATGTAAACACCTTGGCTGGCATAAATACACCACATATAACCCCCAGGGCTATATGGATGTATTTTAACCCCTGCCAGAACTCACCAAAAAGCGGGAGAAAAGGCCGCCGAGAAGGGGGCGGAGCCTATCTCCTCAGCACACGGGCGCCATTTTCCATCACAGCTCCGCTGGAAGGACGTCTCCCTGACTCTCCCCTGCAGTCCTGCACTACAGAAAAGGGTAAAGAGAGGGGGGCACTAATTTGGCGCAGTTTTAATACTAACAGCAGCTATAAAGGGAAAAGCACATTTTATAGTGGTATTCCTGTCTATATATAGCGCTCTGGTGTGTGCTGGCATACTCTCCCTCTGTCTCCCCAAAGGGCTAGTGGGGTCCTGTCCTCTATCAGAGCATTCCCTGTGTGTGTGCGGTGTGTCGGTACGATTGTGTCGACATGTTTGAGGAGGAAAATGAGATGGAGGCGGAGCAATTGCCTATTATAGAGTTGTCACCCCCTAGGGAGTCGACACCTGAGTGGATGAGCTTATGGAAGGAATTGCGTGACAGTGTCAGCTCTTTACGACAGACAGTTGACGACATGAGACAGCCGGCTACTCAGCTTGTGCCTGTCCAGGGGTCTCAAACGCCATCAGGGGCTTTAAAACGCCCGTTACCTCAAATGGCAGACACAGACACGGATACTGATTCCAGTGTCGATGATGAGGAGACAAACGTGACTTCCAGTAGGGCCACACGTTACATGATTGAAGCAATGAAAAATGTATTGCATATCTCTGATAATACAAGTACCACTAAAAAGGGTATTGTGTTTGGTGAGAAAAAACTGCCTGTAGTTTTTCCTGTATCCGAGGAATTAAATGAAGTGTGTGATGAGACGTGGGTTTCCCCCGATAAAAAACTGATAATTCCTAAAAGGTTATTGGCATCATACCCTTTCCCGCCAGAGGATAGGGCACGTTGGGAAACACCCCCTAGGGTGGATAAAGCGCTCACACGCTTGTCTAAACAGGTAGCACTACCCTCTCCTGATACGGCCGCCCTAAAGGAACCTGCCGATAGAAAGCAGGAGAATATCCTAAAATGTATATACACTCACACGGGTGTTATACTGCGACCAGCAATCGCCTCAGCCTGGATGTGCAGTGCGGGCGTGGCGTGGTCGGATTCCCTGACTGAAAATATTGATACCCTAGATAGGGACAGTATATTACTGACTATAGAGCATTTGAAAGATGCATTTTTATATATGCGTGATGCACAGAGGGATATTTGCTGACTGGCATCAAGAGTTAGCGCGCTGTCCATTTCTGCAAGAAGAGGTTTATGGACGCGGCAGTGGTCAGGTGATGCGGATTCTAAAAGGCACATGGAAGTATTGCCTTATAAGGGGGAGGAGTTATTTGGGGTAGGTCTATCAGACCTGGTAGCCACGGCAACTGCTGGAAAATCCACATTTTTACCCCAGGTAGCTTCTCAACCTAAGAAGACGCCGTATTATCAGGCGCAGTCCTTTCGGCCCCATAGGGCAAGCGGGCAAAAGGCGCCTCATTTCTGCCCCGTGGCAGAGGGAGAGGAAAAAGGCTGCAGCAAACAGCCAGTTCCCAGGAACAAAAGCCCTCTCCCGCCTCCGCAAAGTCCTCAGCATGACGCTGGGGCTTTACAAGCGGACTCGGGCACGGTGGGGGCCCGTCTCAAGAAGTTCAGTGCGCAGTGGGCCCACTCGCAAGTGGACCACTGGATCCTTCAGGTGGTATCTCAGGGGTACAAATTGGAATTCGAGACGTCTCCCCCTCGCCGTTTCCTAAAGTCTGCTTTACCGACGTCTCCCTCAGACAGGGAGGCAGTATTGCAAGCCATTCACAAGCTGTATTCCCAGCAGGTGATAATCAAGGTACCCCTCCTGCAACAGGGAAAGGGGTACTATTCCACACTATTTGTGGTACCGAAGCCGGACGGCTCGGTGAGACCAATTTTAAATCTAAAATCCTTGAACACTTACATACAAAGGTTCAAATTCAAGATGGAGTCACTCAGAGCAGTGATTGCAAACCTGGAAGAAGGGGACTATATGGTCTCTCTGGAGATACTCCTTCGAAAGAAGGGAGTTTTAGTTATCCCTTACTTGGACGATCTCCTGATAAGGGCAAGATCCAGGGAACAGTTGGAAGTCGGGGTAGCACTATCTCAGATAGTGCTGCGGCAGCACGGTTGGATTCTCAATATTCCAAAATCGCAGCTGATCCCGACGACACGCCTTCTATTCCTAGGGATGATCCTGGACACAGTCCAGAAAAAGGTGTTTCTCCCGGAGGAGAAAGCCAGGGAGTTATCCGAGCTAGTCAGAAATCTCCTAAAACCAGGCCAAGTCTCAGTGCATCAATGCACAAGGGTCCTGGGAAAGATGGTGGCTTCTTACGAAGCAATCCCATTCGGCAGATTCCACGCAAGAACCTTCCAGTGGGATCTGCTAGACAAGTGGTCCGGGTCGCATCTTCAGATGCATCAGCGGATAATCTCGTCACCAAGGACAAGGGTGTCTCTCCTGTGGTGGTTGCAGAGTGCTCATCTTCTAGAGGGCCGCAGATTCGGCATTCAGGACTGGGTCCTGGTGACCACGGATGCCAGCCTGAGAGGCTGGGGAGCAGTCACACAGGGAAGAAATTTCCAGGGCTTGTGGTCAAGCCTGGAGACATCACTTCACATAAATATCCTGGAGCTAAGAGCCATCTACAATGCTCTAAGTCTAGCAAGACCTCTGCTTCAAGGTCAGCCGGTGCTGATCCAGTCAGACAACATCACGGCAGTCGCCCACGTAAACAGACAGGGCGGCACAAGAAGCAGGAGGGCAATGGCAGAAGCTACAAGGATTCTTCGCTGGGCGGAAAATCATGTGATAGCACTGTCAGCAGTGTTCATTCCGGGAGTGGACAACTGGGAAGCAGACTTCCTCAGCAGACACAACCTCCACCCGGGAGAGTGGGGACTTCACCCAGAAGTCTTCCACATGATTGTGGACATGATGGCGTCCCGCCTCAACAAAAAACTAGACCGGTATTGCGCCAGGTCAAGGGACCCTCAGGCAATAGCTGTGGATGCTCTGGTAACACCGTGGGTGTACCAGTCAGTGTATGTGTTCCCTCCTCTGCCTCTCATACCCAAGGTACTGAGAATCATAAGAAGGAGAGGAGTAAGGACTATACTCGTGGCTCCGGATTGGCCAAGAAGGACTTGGTACCCGGAACTTCAAGAGATGCTCACAGAGGAACCGTGGCTTCTACCTCTAAGAAGGGATCTGCTCCAGCAGGGACCCTGTCTGTTCCAAGACTTACCGCGGCTGCGTTTGACGGCATGGCGGTTGAACGCCGGATCCTGAAGGAAAAAGGCATTCCGGATGAAGTCATCCCTACCCTGATCAAAGCCAGGAAGGATGTAACCGCACAACATTATCACCGTATTTGGCGTAAATATGTTGCGTGGTGCGAGGCCAGGAAGGCCCCTACAGAGGAATTTCAACTGGGTCGTTTCCTGCATTTCCTGCAAACAGGACTGTCTATGGGCCTAAAATTAGGGTCCATTAAGGTTCAAATTTCGGCCCTGTCGATTGTCTTCCAGAAAGAACTGGCTTCAGTTCCTGAAGTTCAGACGTTTGTCAAGGGGGTACTGCATATACAACCTCCTTTTGTGCCTCCAGTGGCACCTTGGGATCTCAATGTAATTTTGGGGTTCCTAAAATCACATTGGTTTGAACCACTCACCACTGTGGACTTAAAATATCTCACATGGAAAGTGGTAATGCTGTTGGCCCTGGCTTCAGCCAGGCGTGTCTCAGAATTGGCGGCTTTATCCTATAAAAGCCCTTACCTAATTTTTCATACGGACAGGGCAGAATTGAGGACTCGTCCTCAATTTCTCCCTAAGGCGGTTTCAGCGTTTCACCTGAACCAGCCTATTGTGGTACCTGCGGCTACTAGGGACTTGGAGGACTCCAAGTTGCTGGACGTAGTCAGGGCCCTGAAAATATATGTTTCCAGGACGGCTGGAGTCAGGAAATCTGACTCGCTGTTTATCCTGTATGCACCCAACAAGCTGGGTGCTCCTGCTTCTAAGCAGACTATTGCTCGTTGGATTTGTAGTACAATTCAGCTTGCACATTCTGTGGCAGGCCTGCCACAGCCAAAATCTGTGAAAGCCCATTCCACAAGGAAGGTGGGCTCATCTTGGGCGGCTGCCCGAGGGGTCTCGGCGTTACAACTTTGCCGAGCAGCTACTTGGTCAGGGGCAAACACGTTTGCTAAATTCTACAAATTTGATACCCTGGCTGAGGAGGACCTGGAGTTCTCTCATTCGGTGCTGCAGAGTCATCCGCACTCTCCCGCCCGTTTGGGAGCTTTGGTATAATCCCCATGGTCCTTACGGAGTTCCCAGCATCCACTAGGACGTCAGAGAAAATAAGAATTTACTTACCGATAATTCTATTTCTCGTAGTCCGTAGTGGATGCTGGGCGCCCATCTCAAGTGCGGATTGTCTGCAATACTTGTACATAGTTATTGTTACAAAAATCGGGTTATTATTGTTGTGAGCCATCTTTCCAGAGGCTCCTCTGTTATCATGCTGTTAACTGGGTTCAGATCACAGGTTGTACGGTGTGATTGGTGTGGCTGGTATGAGTCTTACCCGGGATTCAAAATCCTTCCTTATTGTGTACGCTCGTCCGGGCACAGTATCCTAACTGAGGCTTGGAGGAGGGTCATAGGGGGAGGAGCCAGTGCACACCAGGTAGTCCTAAAGCTTTTACTTTTGTGCCCAGTCTCCTGCGGAGCCGCTATTTCCCATGGTCCTTACGGAGTTCCCAGCATCCACTACGGACTACGAGAAATAGAATTATCGGTAAGTAAATTCTTATTATTTACTTTATACTAGCAGGCATGCTAGCAAATCTGTCAGTCTGCTAGTTTTTCTAATGTGCATGCTTACCTACTGTATAGTGACTGAAACCTATTTTGCATTTACAACACCGATTGGAAATAGCAGGGTTTGTGCAAGCATAGCCAAAGTACATTAATGACGTGTTTGTGCAAATGCGTCATAAGTTGACCTTAATAAAAGATGCATATGCACCTGTTAGGAGGTGATTCACTTTACTGGTGCTTGAACCTTGTACAAAATACAAAACTGATGATGACAATTGATAGCCATCGAAATGGCTGAGTGAAGTCTACTCTACATACTAAACAAAATTCCCCTTTTTGGGTGCTCATCTTACAATCAAGATTAAGATGCAAATTCTGTCCAGTTCTACGCGAGTCCCCAGTAACTCTAACGGACTTTCTTGAGGATGGTTCAGTTAGCTGTGAGATTCCTTTGTTTCTGCACAAATTACAATCATTACGTAATAATAAAATTGGTAATTTTTGCTACATATATAAAATTTGATGCAATATTAGTCACCAAAATATTGTTAAATAGTTTAAATAACTAGATGGCTTCATTGGTTGTAAGACGCTACTGGCTGCTTCTCCTTCATGTCAGCTAACGACGCTCCATGTGGGAACACAGTGGAGCATTAAAATTATGTAAGAGTTACATTGCAACATTCACTGTATCAGCCGACCACAGTCATTAGCTCCCTGGGCAACGGCATAGATTTTCCTAATGGTAGTGTAGAACCTGCTACCTATCTGTGGGAATACTTGCCTACTCTCCTGGAATGGCCAGGAGGCTTCTGAATCTTTTTGTGGCCCTCCTAGCTGACCTTAACTTGACTATGTACATGGCCACCACTTTTCGAGTAAATTGAGCGTTCTGGTCCAACAGATGGCGTGATTTGCGCTGAATCACATCATCATAGCGATGCACCTGCATTAAAATGCTGGTTATCTCTGCATTGTATAGTGAAGGGCAAGGCCACGATGATGCAGAGGCGTCACCATGCCCCCGCACCTCACACTTATGCCACACCTTACCCCCTGCTGTGCAGACGTGTTTGCCCCCTCCTGGAGAGGGTAGGCTCAATGTTGGCAATTCCGAGTATTCTGAATATACAGTACAAAATTGGGATAACTAGCAGTGTTATAAGCTTTTCTTGTTAAACACACAGAAGACAGAACAGTATTTAGCCACTTTGAGTAAAAAAAAATTAAGAAAACTGCTAGAAATATGCAGGTCTTAATTTATCATGTATATAGATATTATAATTACTTCCTGGTGAAACGGGCGGGACTTGGGATGATGTGTTTTACTGAGAAACGGTTCATTGTGTCCCCATCTGTTCTGCATGATCCACAGTGTGCGGTATTTGTAGGGAGTGGGCTGTGATGGTGCATTTAGAGCTGCCCACACCACCAAACTTTACCCCTCCACCACCTTCCCAATATACTCACTACCGCTATTATAAGCATTGTGGTGGCCCTCCAGAGGTGTTTATGTTTTGATAACACATCTTCTTCAGTCTACACACAATTAGTCTATAAAAAGTACAACACACTTTAAAAGACTTCAACTAAAATCTAATTATTAATTCCTTGCATGTTATGAAAGCCACTCTAATAAATCATTGGTTTTACCATCGGCTTGTTAAGTTTGTTTAACTTACAGGAAGAAAAAGCAATACCTTAAATACAGAAATGTTTAGGCTGCTGCAACCTCTAATCGTGTGTGTGTTAAACCTCTATGAAATGCGTACACGTTGCGTAAGCACACCGTCACGCTGTAAGCACAAAATAGATACACGTGCGGCCTATGCACTTTAACCCCTAACAGGAAAGGAATGCTACACCAATTGTATATGTTATGTTGTGGACCCAACGCAGCAACAAATATTTACTTAAAATGGGGGTACAACAGAAATACAACAATACAAGAGAAAAGGCTACAACCAATGGATACATACATTTTGTTCGCCTGCGCCACCCGGTTCCAGTCCTCAGTCAATCTGGATAGATGACCTTCAGAGAATAGGCTGAGCCCGGCCAGAAGGCTTGGTTTTTATACAATGGTCCAAAGCATGAAACAAAGGAAACTGTAATCTCTTCATCCATAGGTTAAAGGGCTGGTCATTAACAGTACATAAGGGGTCATAGGTCGGTTTGAATAGGTGGGCGATGCCTGGTCCAGGTGCACTTGCAGATGTCCTCCACTGGGTTCCCGCCAAATATCAAGAGTACAGTAAATACAGTGTGATATGAATATTGTATTCCTGCGCATAACTATGCGCAGGAGCATGCTATTATCTGCAAACTGCAATCGAAATATTGCCCTTGAATTACTGTACATGTGGATACCAAACACTATGTTCTGACCTATTTCTGTCCCCTCACATCCTGTAAAGTTGAATATATCATATTGTTCCATTTCTAAAGTAAATGTAACTTGCTGGTGTGGTGTGTGTGGGTTATGTGTAAATTATGCACTATGTGGATTAAATATCAGATATGTCTTTGTGGCTTTTCCATGCGAATGCGTATGCTACCGTATTTACTCATACCACGCGCTAATATGCGGGACTTCGTGAGCCAATATACGTAACGTGCGAGTATGCGCACGCATGGCAGAACAAGCACACGCACGGAGGCCACTCTGTGTGGTGTTCGCACGTGATGCGTGTGGGTCTAATATTTTCGACTTCGACAGGCTAGACTAGTACCTTGTCTCTGGATAAAGTCAGCATAAAGTTGTATCAATGGTACACTGTAGTAGACCTTTGATGCAGATATCCCAACAGTTTCTTAGCCAGAAGCCCTGACAATGCAGTTGATTTGAAGGGTAAGTCCTTGGTGTTACCAATCGCTGTAATGGATCCCAGGAGAAGAAAAGTAAAAGTCCAAATGTTGTCCAGAAAGAAAATGATGGTCTGCAGTAAATTGGTGGCAAGGTAGCAAGGAACAGGCTTAACGCATTTCGCTGGGCAATATGCACCCAGCTTCCTCAGAAGGAAACCAATGATTTATTACAGAGTGGCTTTCGTGATCACATACAAGGAATTAATTATTAGATTTTAGTTGATGTCTTTTAAAGTGTGTTGCACTTTTTTATAAATTAATCGGTGACTTTCTATATGTGGTTATATATACCTTTCGCTTACGTCCTAGAGGATGCTGGGGTTAACATTAGTACCATTGGGTATAGATTGGTCCCTTGGGAGCCATAGGAACTTTAAGAGTTTAATAGTGTGGGCTGGCTCCTCCCTCTATGCCCCTTCTACCAGACTCAGTTTAGAAAATGTGCCCGGTGGAGTCGGTCACAGCTAAGGGAGCTCCATAGGAGTTTTTCTAGTTTTATTATTTTTAATAGAGTTAGGCACAGGGAGGCTGCTGGCAACAGCCTCCCTGCTTCGTAGGACTTAGGGGGGGGGGGGGGGGGGAGTAGTATCCAACCCTCTGAGGTTGATGGCCACTATCTCCGCTGACAGGACACTGAGCTCCTGAGGGTGATGACCGCAAGCCTCCAAGGAGACCGCTCACTCCTGCAGCATGCCGCCACCCCCTAACAGAGCCAGAAGATGTTGGTGATGAGAAGATTGCCGGCAACCCGACCAGCGGGGAACCGGCATGTATGAAGAGCTCGGTGGCAGACTGTGCGGCGCTGTGAGGGGCGCCCTGGGTCAGCGCAAAACCCTACACACTGGTCACTTGGGCTATGAGGGACTCTGTCTGCTGCCAGCAATGAAATTCCTCAGGCCAGTATAATTTTTCAAAGTGCAGTAAGACGCTCCATTACAGGGGCTGGAGCTTCTCCTCAGAGTGGATCCAGCAGCTCATCAGCACCATTTTCTCTCTGCAGATTCACACATAGAGACGCTGACAGGGAGCGCTGACCCTCCACATAACTCCAGCTTTCCTGTGCGGTACCAGGGGGTTATAGAAGGGTGGGAGAGAGTGTTAGTCACTATTTGGCACTGTGTAGCTTATTAAGGTTGCACAGTAAGGGCCAGGCTTTTGTGATATAACGTCCTACTGGGGCGCTGTGTGGGTGCTGGCTCCAATATCTCTGTCTCTCTCTGAAGGTACTTGGGGGAAACTGTGTCTGACATTTTCCTCTGTGTGTGTGTGTGCATATTTCTCACATTACTATGTCCAGGGACTCTGTGTCTTGTGCTGCAGAGTATGTATCTTCCCCAGAGGAATCCATTCCATGTACTCAAGAATGAAATGTCATGTCCCAGCCATCTGAATTCGAACCATTGTGGTGGCTTCACTTAAGGGAATGATATCCCAGATTTCATCTATGATAGCTCATAATGAGACTGAAACGCAGGTTTTGAGAAAATCTGTAGAGGTTTTGTCTGGTTCTGTTCCCACAGCCTCCTCAAACTCCCCCTGGTATATGCCCAAAGAAGCGTGCTCTTGCCCAGATTATGCAGGTTGACACGGATACCAACTCGGAGACGGTGATGGGGATACGTGGGGTGGGGGGGGGGGCATCCATTGCTAAGGAGGTGCAGCTCATGATTGAGGCCATTAGGGATGTGTTGCACATTACTGACAAAACCCCTGAGCTGGTCGAGGAGGCTTACTTTACAGACAATAAGAAAGCTTTCCCAGCGTCTAAGGAGTTAAACGCATTGTTAGAAAAATCCTGGGAAAACCCAGAGAAGAAATTCCAGATCCCAAAGAGGGTTTTTGTGGCTTTTCCCTTTCCTGAGGAGGATAGGAAAAAGTGGGAAAACTCACCTATAGTAGACGCTTCTGTATCTAGACTGTTTAAAAAGGTGGTTTTACCAGTCCCTGGGTCTACCGCGTTGAAAGTACCGGCAGAACGCAAGATTGAGACTACCCTCAAATTCTGCTTCAAGCGTGGTGTTAAGGCCCACTATTGCCTGTGCATGGATTTCTAAAGCATAGTAGAGTGGTCAGGCAAATTACTTGAGGAATTAGATTCTATGGATAGAAGGGACATTGAAATGTTTTTTACGTCACATACAGGATTCGGCTGGTTTCATGGTGGAGGCCATGAAGGACCTGGGTCATCTGAATGCAAGGACGTCTTCCATGGCTGTCTCGGCACGCAGAGGACTCTGGCTACGCCAATGGTCTGCAGATGCTGAATCCAAGAGAAGTGTGGAGAACCTACCCTTCACAGGTCGGGCTCTGTTTGGGGAAGCTTTGGATGCGTGGATCTCCACAGGAACCGCGGGTAAGTCAACCTTTCTTCCTTCTGCCACTCGGACACCGAATACATTTTTTTCTTCATCTACAATGCATTCCATTCGGACCGCTAAGTTTAAGAAATCCACAACCCCTACAACTTTCTTCAGGTTCCCAGGAATAGAAGCCTGGCTCTGTTTCCTCGAAATCCTCAGCATGACGGTGGACCTCCCAGCCTGGAGAGCGGGCAGGTGGGAGCAAGACTCAGACTTTTTAGTCACGTCTGGGTATCATCCGGCCTGTATCCCTGGGTACAGGATATAGTGTCCCAGGGGTACAGGCTGAAATTTCAAGAGCTCCCACCACACAGATTCTTCAAATTAAGCTTACCAGCTTTGCTGACTGAAAGGGCTATTCTACAGGAAGCCATTCAAAAATTGGAAAGGGCAAATTACATTGTTCCGATTCCACCTCATTTGGAAAGCAAGGGTTACTATTCAAACCTATTTGTGTTACCGAAACCGGATGGTTCGGTCAGACCAATTTTAATCCTGAAGTCGCTAAACCCTTATTTGAGGGAATTCAAGTTCAAGATGGAGTCTCTGAGAGCGGTGATCTCACGTCTGGAGGAGGGGGAATTCCTGGTATCCCTGGATATCAAGGATGCATACCTTCACATTACAATTTGTCCGCCTCACATAGGCTTATCTAAGATTTGCACTGCTGGACTGTCATTATCAGTTCCAGGCACTGCCATTTGGCCTCTCCACGGCACCAAGAGTGTTCACCAAGGTGATGGCAGAGATGCTGGTGCTACTCCGCAGATGTGGAGTGAACATAATTCCATATGTGGACGATCTGCTGATACAATCTCTCCCTGGACGATGCTTTTATCAGTCTATTGCTATCACGACTCGACTGCTCAGGGATCATAGATGGATCCTGAATCTTCCAAAAATCACATTTGTAGCCGACAAGGAGATGGTCTTTCCTGGGGATGATCCTCGAAACAGAAGTGCAGAGGGTGTTTCTACCGGTGGAGAAGGCGTTGGTGATTCAGGCGCAGTCAGACAAGGTAACAACGGTGGCTTACATAAACTGACAGGGCGGAATGAAGAGAAGGGCGGCAATGTAGGCGCTGTCCGCAATCTTCATTCCGGGAGTAGACAACTGGGAAGCAGACTTCCTCAGCAGACACGATCTCCATCCAGGAGAGTGGGGACTCCATCCAGAGGTGTTCACGGAGGTAACAAATCTTTGGGGTGTACCTCAAATAGACACGATGGCCTCCCGTCTCAAAAAGAAGCTTCGAAGGTACTGTTCCAGGTCGCGGGATCCACAGGCAGCGGCAGTGGACACCCTTGTAACTCCGTGGGTGTTCAAGTCCGTGTATGTGTTTCCTCCACTTCCACTCATTCCAAGAATTCTAAAATTATAAAGAAAGCAAGAGTTCAAGCTATCCTCATTGCTCCGGACTGGCCAAGAAGAGCTTGGTACGCGGATCTTCTGGGGTTACTACTGGAAGACCCGAGGCCTCTTCCTCTTCGAGAGGACCTTCCGCAACAGATGCCGTTCACTCATCAAGACTTAACGTGGCTACGTTTGACGGCATGGAGGTTGAACGCCAGATCTTAACTCGGAAGGGCATTCCGAACAAAGTTATTCCTACTCTGATACAGGCTAGGAAGAGAGTAACGTCTAAAGATTACCATCGGATTTGGAAAAAGTATGTGTCTTGGTGTGAATCCAAGAAGTGTGTGGATGTGGGCCTGCGTTTGGGATCCATAAAGGTCCAGATTTCGTCCTTATCCATTGTCTTCCAGAAACAATTGGCTGGCTTCTCTGAGGTTCAGACTTTCTTGAAAGGAGTTCTGCACATCCAGCCTCCCTTTCTGCCTCCTGCGGCACCTTTGGATCTTAACGTGGTGTTGCAGTTCCTGCAATCGGATTGGTTCGAGCCTTTACAGGAGGTGGAGGTCAAGTTTCTCACTTGGAAGACTGTCACACTTTGGGCGTTAGCATCTGCTAGATGTGTGTCAGAATTGGGGGCTTTGTCCTGTAAAAACCCTTTCTTGATTTTCCATGAGAATAGAGCTGAGCTCAGAACGCATCAGCATTTTCTTCCAAAGGTTGTGTCAGCTTTTCATATCAACCAACCTATTGTGGTGCCAGTAGCTACTGACTCCTCAATTCCCTCTAAGTCCTTGGATGTTGTGAGGGCCTTGAAGATATATGTAAAGAGAACTGCGCGTTACAGGAAGTCGGAGGCTTTGTTTGTCCTTTATGATCCCAACAAGGTTGGGTATCCTGCTTCTAAGCAGACGATTTCTCGCTGGATCATGTTTACTATTCAGCATGCTTATTCTACGGCAGGCTTGCCGTGTCCAAAATCTGTTAAGGCCCACTCTACTCGTAAGGTGGGTTCTTCCTGGACGGCTGTCTGGGAGGTCTCGGCTTTCCTGCGTTGCCGAACGGCTACTTGGTCAGGGTCGAACACATTTGCTAAGTTCTATAAGTTCGATACTTTGACCTCTAAGGACCTAAAGTTTGGTCAATCAGTTCTGCAGGAGCCTCCGCCCTCTCTCTCCCGTACTGGGAGCTTTGGTACATCCTCATGGTACTAATGTGGACCCCAGCATCCTCTAGGACGTAAGAGAAAATAGGATTTTAGTTACCTACTGGTAAATCCTTTTCACGTAGTCCGTAGAGGATGCTGGGTGCCCGCCCAGCGCTTCGTTATCCTGCAGTTGTTGTTTGGTTCAGTACTGTCTTGTTACTTTATTAAGTACTGCATTGTTAACTGGTTAAGTACTGTTGTTCAGCTATTGCTGAATTGTTCAAGCTGGTTAGCTTGGTTTGCCTTGTTATGTGTGAGCTGGTGTGAACCTCATCACTATCTCTGTATTTTTTTCTCTCGAAGGATGTCCGTCTCCTCGTGCACAGTTTCTAGACTGAGTCTGGTAGGAGGGGCATAGAGGGAGGAGCCAGCCCACACTATTAAACTCTTAAAGTGCCTATGGCTCCCAAGGGACCTGTTTATACCACATGGTACTAATGTGGACCCCAGCATCCTCTACGGACTACGAGAAAAGGATTTACCAGAAGGTAATTAAAATCCTATGTTTTAATTATATAATAAATGTGAGATTATATTTCCGATGCTCTAACTATTTTTTACAGCATAAGCGCTGGTATATTATTTATTTTCTTTATAAATACATTTGAAGTGTGACAGCTATATTACCAGCTTCTTTCAACAGTGCACCATTTTTCTAGTTTTTCTACATACAATTAGTGCATGCACATGCAATTAAATACATTTTGGTTTTGCAGGTGCTCCAAATTAGCTTCAGAAACTAATATTATGACTAACAAATGCGTTTGCCATGCTTTTTCAATAGAGCTAAATGCCAGCCATATGCTTCCTTTGCAGACTGGCATTCAGATGATGAAAATGGTTGTTTGTATCAAAGTAAACCCGTATTTTCCTTTTAAACATACAAAAAATGACGGTCGAAATCCCGACAGCAATTGACCGACAGTCAAAATCCCGACAAGGTCAAAATCCCGACATGGACAAAATACCAACATTTAAAATACCGACAAGATCGAAATACCGACATGTAAAATGCCGACAGGTCAAAATGGCGGCATGAGTTTTTCATGAATTTTTCATTGAAATCGACTTTACTATCCCAGTGGACCTGGATGGGGAATATAATAGTGCCCAAAGCATGGCGAGCGCAGCGAGCCATGCGAGGGTACGCGGTACACTTATATGGTGTCCATGTCGACCTACACACAAAATATGGTGTCCATGTCGACATACACACAAGAAACCAATGAAAACTGCATGTCGGTATTTTGACCTGTCGGCATTTTACATATCAGTACAGGTTGAGTATCCCATATCCAAATATTCCGAAATACGGAATATTCCGAAATACGGACTTTTTTGAGTGAGACTGAGATAGTGAAACCTTTGTTTTTTGATGGCTCAGTGTACACAAACTTTGTTTAATACTCAAAGTTATTAAAAATATTGTATTAAATGAACTTCAGACTGTGTGTATAAGGTGTATATGACACATAAATGAATTCTGTGAATGTACACACACTTTGTTTAATGCACAAAGTTATAAAAAATATTGGCTAAAATGACCTTCAGGCTGTGTGTATATGGTATATATGAAACATAAATGCATTCTGTGCTTAGATTTAGGTCCCATCACCATAATATCTCGTTATGGTATGCAATTATTCCAAAATACAGAAAAATCCGATATCCAAAATTCCTCTGGTCCCAAGCATTTTGGATAAGGGATACTCAACCTGTATATTGACCTTGTTGGTATTTTAAATGTCTGTCTTTTGTCCATGTCGGGATTTTGACCTTGTCGGATTTTGACCGTCAGTCAATTGCTGTCGGGATTTTGATTGGAGGTATTTCATACCGATCCCAACTATGGCCCTCATTCCGAGTTGTTCGCTCGCTAGCTGCTTTTAGCAGCATTGCAAACGCTAGGCCGCTGCCCTCTGGGAGTGTATCTTAGCTTAGCAGAAGTGCGAACGAAAGGTTAGCAGAACTGCTACTAAATAATTCCTTGCAGTTTCTGAGTAGCTCCAGACCTACTCCTAGACTGCGATCACCTCAGTCAGTTTAGTTCCTGGTTTGACGTCACAAACACGCCCTGCGTTCGGCCAGCCAATCCCCCGTTTCTCCAGCCACTCCTGCGTTTTTACCTGGCACGCCTGCGTTTCTTAGCACACTCCCTGAAAACGTCCAGTTTCCGCCCAGAAACACCCACTTCCTGTCAATCACACTACGATCACTCGAGCGTTGAAAAAACGTCACTCGAGCTTGTGTAAATCTCCAAAGTTTTGTGTTAAATTACTTAGCACATGGGCTTAAATTACTTAGCGCATGCGCATTTTCCACCTAATCGCTGCGTTGCAAAAAACGGCAACAAACGAACAACTCGGAATGACCACCCATATGTTAAACAGTAGGACGGGCTTACTAAGGTCTTGGCACCCTTCAGTGATAATTTTAGATTTATCTGATGCCAACTGATAAGACACATACTGCCCAATATGGGTTGTATTTGAAGCCTGGTCAGGGTGTGTTCCAGAGACAGAAGTGTCTAACTGAGCAGCAAACCTCTTCTAAATATATGTTGAAGTGTTATTTCCTTGCTTATTACTTTTGCATTCCCCCCTACCAACGTCCTGCCTTCTCCCATCTGGCTTCTACCCACCCAGATTTTAATAACAAGCAGAAGGCAGATGTTAAGCAAATTTTTTAAGCTGATCGCTTAAGGCTGTCATTGAACATTTAATTTTTTTGTAGTGTGAACTGCATTTACATTATAAATATTTTAAATGTATTGTGTAAAAATATAGTTTTAATTTGCATAATTTAATTTACACTATGTAAATTATGTGTTACAGTAGTGCAGAATAATTGGAGAGCTTGATCCATTCTACAGCTCTATATCTGCGTTAAAAGCAGCCCTGAAATGTTGTTGTGAGTTGGAACGCTGTTGCTCCTGGAACTGGCATCATGTGTGAGGCATTGTGCGAAGGTGCACCTTGAGCTTTGTGGAGCTGTTTCGAAAGCCGGCCTTGTGCAACATATGAAGCTCATGTGCTGGAATGTACATTGTATACAAGCAAAAGTCATTAATTTACACATTTATTTCACTTACTAACACAGTGTTGATGGGCAGCACCTTTTCTTATTAGCTATTTTTATCTGAGCCTAAGGTGAGAGGTGGCTGTGATTAGAGTGATGATTTCTGTTTTCTTAAGCCATGTGCAAAATATGCAGATGTTATTCATTACACAATAAATATTCCGTGCCTCAATATTCACTTGTATTCTTTAAATGTGTAAGATGCCTGACAATGGGCAAAATGAGTGAATAATACATTTAGAAGTAGAAAGTAGTATATACAGATCGCATTTGACCAAATTGCTTGTTTGAATCTATGCCTCAAATAATAAGAATTTAATAGATAACACAAAACGAAATTAATGTTTTGTTTCCATCATGTTCACTATGTGAATGTAGCCACTCAGCAAATATGTTTACTGTCAGAGTTCTGTTTGTACCTATGTAAAAATAGCTGGATTTTTAAAGGACGTTCCATGCAGGGAGGGGATTAAAACCACATGCAGTAATAGGAAACGTCTTGTCATTGCTTGTAGTCAAAGAAGGTTTGTAACGGTGAAATTTGTCTTTTAGTTCTGATGGATAATCTAGAAGCAACTAGTATGCTGGATAGCACCTTGTGCTCACATGCTAATGGTATGTATGATCACTATGGGTTAGATGTAGAATTAAATGCAAGTCTGTTTTGTTGCTGTATCTTGCTTTGTTTTACTAATAGAAATTGTAAAACAATTTTCATTTTTTTTTTTATTAATAGTTTGAATTTCTACTACTTACTAAGACTGGTCTTTGTAAGGCTATATCCACATTATACTCTGTTCTTAACCCGCTGGTAGCACCTGCAGATCATAGTGTTAAGTAGTAAACTAATCTGGAAATACTCTCAGATAAACATTAGCTTCATGTCCAGAGTTCAATAGTAACAAATGCATTTCTATGTTTTGCATACATTGTATCACTTCCCCGAGAATTTGGTTCAGATCTGACTTTAACTGTCCTAAAAGTGGAGCAGCAGGTTATACTTGTTGGCACTTATGGTAGTGTACTGAGGTGTATGGTTTCTGGGTGCAGGTATGGGAGTGTGGGACAGATTGAGAGATGTTTGCTGATCACACAATAGCTGCATCTTTGGACACAGCTACTTTGCGATGATATGCTAATACTGCAGGGGGTGCTATGTGTAAATAGCACTTCCTGCATGTTTCTACGATCTGCTGCTGTGTCTAAAGATGCAATATTGGATCATCTGCTTGAATTTCAGCCATCTTAGTAACCAGGCACACTCCCAAGTGGTTGTAGCATGTTAAGGGCATGGTGTGTACATCAAAAAACCCATAAAGGAAAGGCAACCCCAGCCTAGGATCAAGGAGCCATTGTGTAGACTCCAAGATATGGGAGATAGAGCCTTTTAGCAAACAAAACAGGATATAAAAATAATAAAGATAAATTCAACAAACAGAATTTAGGACTGTACAGACAATAACAATAAGTTAACAGTGGAAGAGCAACATAATTCAAGGTGGGTCAGCCCGTCTGGAGGCCTATAGGACCTGCATCACCAGAACATCCCAGGTATAGACACGTAAGGGAGAATGAGTCCCAACACATAAGGTCAGAAGAAGCGCAATTCCCCAACCGCCAAAGACAAATGTTCCCCCAATCCCAGCAGAAAAAACAGCAGAAAATACACAATGCAAGGTTGATGCGACAAATAATGTCAAAGGAAGTTCCAAGGGAAAGAGTATCGAAAAGACACAAAAGACACACGGATATCGACCATGATTCCAGGATTTGCTTAGGAGCATTGCCCTCCACTCTCTTATGCACAGTGTCCAGGCATATCACAGCAGGAGATTCACAATGTGAGGTTGGTGTGGCGCATAATGTCAATGGAAGTCTCAAAGGAGAAGTTGTCGAGAAATCACAAGGGGCACTGTCAATGACTGATATCGATCCCAATTCCAGGATTTGCTGAGATGCAATCACCCTTCATTCTCTCAGGTATAGCACCGCAGAGGGTGCCGAATCCAAGCAGCCAGGGTATAGAGCAGCATGGAGCTTTGCCAATCGTGCCGCCATCCTAGCCTCTGACTACAAAATAGCTTGAAAAATTTGCGCCATGAGTCTCAAAGTAAAAAAGGAGTCAGGGGGAGTGCTAAGTCACAGAGAGACAACTACAGAGACCGTGAACAGGAGATCCACAGCTTTCAAGAGTGTTAAGCACTGCAGGGGAAATGTCAGGTAAGGAAAGCAGGATATGTGTTTCCCCCACCAGGAATAGCAGGAGATCAGACCTGAAGCAGACAGGAGCAGAGCCAGAAAGCCGCCACAACAGAGGCCCTCTGGGTGAACACAGGAGATCTTCACAGGGCAGTCAGCATCAGAAGGGACAGCGGAGGGTGGCCACGGCACAGAGGGAGGAACACAGGACCATATTGCTCCACTCCCAAGATGGCGGCTGGCGGCTCCAGGAGGAACACAGAGCTAACTTCAGCAGGCATTCGCCGGGAAGGTGAAGGGGCTCCTGCAGAGTAACCAGCGGTGGCAGATACAGCAGAGGGCAGTCAGGACACAGAGGTGAAGCGCAAGCTCAGAACGCCCCATTCCAAAGATGGTGCTGGGCACATGCAGGCCGTCCACAGCTCTGATTCCAGCACTTGTTACACAGACTGGGTGCATCCGAGGGGCTCCAAACACAGCTCAGGAGGAGCAGGTCAAACACAGGTCCAGGGACAGAATACACATCACACCGGGCTGCAGGAGATCGTACAGGATAAATAGGCTAGGGAGCTAGGAGACTCACGTCCTACACCATGCCCAGCTAGGCCACGCCCCCTTTATAAACTTCTTTTGAATGAAACTGTAAACCAAGGGCCTAATTCAGCTCCTGAAGAACCTGAGTCACATAGTGCAAAGTACCAATGTTCAGTACTTTGCGCATGTGCCGGACCCATACTGCACATGTGCCGAGGCTGGGATCTCTTTCAGAAGATGTAAATTTGCAAGCCTGTTTGCAGGAACTGCAGCAGCCATCTTGCATGACCCCATGGGCCACGCAGCCGGTCAGTTGTGTCGCATGTGATCTGATGCTGCATCCTAGGACATAGCACAGATCACTAATGCAAGCAGGGTGCGTCTACTTATATCAAGCACCTCCTGCTGCATTATCATATCTGTGCATCACTATGGCTTCCAAGTAAGCAGCAGTGACACTTCTTCCAACCACATCTGAATCAGGCCCCAAGAGCAATATACAGTATATACAACATCAGAAAGGAACTTCACAAATATCACAAAATCTATTAATTTTAGTATACAGATATGTCCTCATACACTATTGTTATATCCATTCTCGGCGTGCCAGGTCCCATGCGACTCTGCTTTGCGCGAATGTGCATGTTAATTGCAATGAGATGCAACAAAACAGTTCCATGAGACTGCATTGTTCAATTTTCATATGCATCGCTATCTGTGTGTGTCTGAATCTGTATAGGAAGTGTTGCAGTGCAGTAGCTTCAGCTTTTTTTCATACGAAGTTCCATTGTGCTTCATATACAGATTCAGACTCAGTCACACACAGACATACAAGTGTTGCATATAAAATGAATCAAGTAATTTTGTCACAGCTGATTGTGGCTATGAAGCAAATTTGAGCGAAAAAGACATTACACAACTCGGCATGGATCCCTTGTGCTAGGTGTCTTGCATAGGGCCACCATCAATGGCGGACTGTCAGTACAGTTTTTACGCCGGGACAGAGAAGGGGCTCGCCCAGCAGCTGGGCCGCCTCACACTGCTTGCTGACCTAGGCTGATCCACAAGTCCGTGGGGCTGGCTGCAACATTCTGGGCCCTGAGCTACCTCTGTGGCAGAGATTTAAATGCAGGGTTGGTACTAGCCCACGTTAGAGCCTCCCCACACCAAACTCCTACCCAGGGGCCATCGGCCTGTGACAGATAACCGTGGGTGGTGTGGAGAGTTGCTGTAATGTTAAGTTTTGTGTACCCTGTATTGTTTTAATGTGTGCCGTATGTACGGCACTGTAAAACACTTGTGGTGCCTTATAATTAAATTTTAATAATAATTTTATATATCAATAATACATATACAGATAGTATTTGCAGCAGCACTCACCGGCCTTGGTAATAAATAACGATAACTTAGAATTTATTGATTTAACATTTCAGATTTATTAGACCTGTCATCAGAAAATATCTGATGAAAACCCGAAATGTTTGAATCAACCTGTTGTATGTATGGTCCATTTAGGTAATCCATGCCTACTGTATTTATAACCAGGTCTTCCCAAACCTTCAGAATTCCTGTCCCCGTTGGGACTGTGCTCTGTGCTCATGCCTATTTACTGTATATTATTAAACATACTACAATTATATATGAGTTTCTAAAAATAGCACTCAGTGCTGGGTGGCTGTGAAAATAAGAAAAACGCTAATTGAGTGATACCGTATGATGTCACTTATTTATCGCTTTAGGTGTCCTCAATAAGTTGAGTGATCTCCTACATGCACCTAATAGGGGCCCTGAAACTGATTTTAAATGTGTTTAGATTTCTGCTGTTTACTATTGCTGAAATTTGTTTAGTAAGGGAAATGTAGAATATTGTGGTATCAACATTCCCACAGACTTCCTTGCTTTATAATAAACAGGATATGCATTTCCTTTATGACTTTATTTATGATTACTTGTACTTCCTATAATTCTCGCTGCTAGGAGTCAAGATAAGAACTCTTAGTCAAATAAAAGTTTACAAGC